>NC_090744.1:74730609-74733109 GCF_036898095.1 Palaemon carinicauda | reverse complement strand
CTAAACTGATACATATACTGATTTTTTTTATGTAATTTAAGGCGATTTTATTTATAGATTTTAATTAAACTACCGTTGTTTATGTATTTTTTTCTCTTTTTGCAATCTTTCACCAAACTGAAATTCTAAAGGTCTTGTATTAGAGATCATATTTCGTAGATATTTAAATGATTCCATCTCATTAATCCTTTCTCCTTCAAATGATATTTCCTCTTCTATTGCATATTTCCTTTCAATCATCTCTGTCTTTTTTCTTTTTATATTAAGCTCATCCTTATATGATATTTCATGCATTCTGGTAAGCATGCTTTGCGTGTCCTGTGGTGTTCTCCTAATAAAAACAGTGTCATCAGCATTATCTAGGTAAGCTAATTTTCTGTTACCAATCTAGTTAATCTTTCTCCACCATCCCCAACTGTCATATATATTACAAAATTCATGAAGAAAAACATAGTTGGCAACCAATTCTCTTGGAGTACTTATATATATATATATATATATATATATATATATATATATATATATATATATATATATATATATATATATATATATATATATATATATATATATTTAATTTATTTTTAATTTAATGAGTAATCAATATATATAAAAAAATCATAACATGACAGCTTCGGAATACTTTTTTTTTGGGGGGGGAGAGAGAGAGAGAGAGAGAGAGAGAGAGAGAGAGAGAGAGAGAGAGAGAGAGAGAGAGAGACTTGTCAGTAATTTCGAGATCTTAAATTCCTGTTATATTTTGTCATATCTGTTCCTATAGCAAAGGAGAAACTATTAATCCAACAAATTTAAGGGTCTCAAAGGCTCTGACATATTTATTATTATAGTACTGACAACCACTAACGGAGCTCTTTGGTCGAAAAGTTATTTTTTTTCCAAAATATTGGTTTGCTTACAAGTTTTTATTTAATATATCTCATCAAACTTGGATGTAGGATTGTGCTCTTGTAGGGCTCTAGTAGGGTTATAGGCATGCTAGCTATTAGAACTTGAAAGAACATATCTTCAACACTATCAAGCATTGATGGAAAATGTTTAGATACGAAAACCCATCATTTTCTGTTGATTTTTATGCCTCTCCAACACATTTTCACTCATGTAATAAATGAACATGCTCGGGATGCTGTAATGTTGAATAAAAATAATATTGCTCGTGTGTGTTACTTGCCCAGTATACTTGAAACCACCTATGCCAGTAATGATTTATGCCCCGTTGTGGGTATAAGAATTCAATTTTTTACTCTCAGATATAAGTACTAACCATATTGCACTGAATATATATAATATTTTCATAGTCGAGATGATATATAACTAGACAATATAAATTTTATTGGATTTATGTAAAAAAGTATTCCATATTCACCAGGCAATAATTACAAACAAATTAAAAAGTTATTGTTATTATACTTACTAGACGTCCTTAAATTTCTAAGTTAGCTGTTACAAACATATTAGAAAAAAATTATATTATAACATACATGTAAGTAGTCATCTTTTTACTAAAGGGCCTTACATTTACAAGTTATCAATTATAATTAAAAGATAACAGTTACTAACCCACTAAATTAAAGGACTTTACCCTTACATGTTGACAGTCTCAAATACATAAAAAGAACATTACAATTAAAAGTTTGTAGTTAACTACTTACTATAATTTCCTGAATGGTCGAACGTAGGCACTATGGCATACAATCGAAAATAAAGTAGGGAAAGAGAGATGAAAAAAGAAGAAAACAAAATTGAGTGTCTATCACTTGCATACGATTGAGGGACTCGATACGATAATCCTCATCCCTTGCGGGTGAAATCATTCAAAAGATATTCATGAGATTGTACCTCACGTGTTTCATACAGGTTCGTAGGCTGTAACGGTTTCAATTTTTTATCTTATTACTCGCTCCTTCCAGCACTTTTACTAGACTAACCTTTTTCATCATGCTGGCACAAGATATATCATGTTTTAATTTTTGTGAGGTTTTTTGACGAAAGTCTGTATATAAATTTGATGATTGTTTAGTAATGATTAGTAGCATTCACTTTGCCTTTCAGTAAACCCTTTACTGTCAAAGTGCTGCAAGAATTTTTGGGCATGATAAACTATTATCACCACTTCCTGTCAGCCATCGCCACTTCCTGTCAGCCATCGCCACTTCTCTTGCCCCCTCTACGCCTCCTTCAAGGGCAAGCCAAAGGACCTGAAGTGGGGTCCCCTTCAAGAAACAGAATTCTGTAATATAACGAGTGGCCTATCAATTACTACTGCTCTGACTTTTCCTGTGCCTCATGCACCTCTCTTTCTCTCCATTGGTGCCATCAAAGTCACTATTGATGCAGTACTTAAGCAAGTGGTCAATGGCTCATCCTGCCCAGTGGCCTTTCTTAGTAGAAAATTATCCAAAGCAGAATCCGGCTACTCTACCTTCGACTCCCAATTACTGGCAGTGCACTTGATCGATCGTCCCTTTTACCACTTCATGGA
>NC_090744.1:74713109-74718109 GCF_036898095.1 Palaemon carinicauda | reverse complement strand
GCTTGCAACGCAACCCTCTCTCCTTTAATTCTGCCCACCTACCTCTCGTGACGATTAAAAAAAGGAGAGTAAATCTAATTTAAAAATTTTCATTCAATTTTTACCACAAGGAAACAATGATGACGTAATCCCATCGTGTTCATACCTTGTGTGTGTCGTACAGCATACCCAATTAAAATCACATAAGACTTCGTAACAAAATTACAGGAAATAAAAAGTTAACTCATGAAAAGAAGGTAAATTTACATAAACTGAATTAAATGAATACATGAACAAAACATTTACTCTTATACTAGACCAGCCTCGCAAGATAGCTGCCCCAAAATGTTTATTTATTCCGGGACTGAATCCACCAATTCAGCCAAGATAAAAAATCTGGAACCACGTTATCTTCACCTGATATATGTTTTACATAAATACAATAGGATTTCACATATTATGTCCTCCTAGTTAACCTTTTATTATTATTCTTCCTTTTATGTACAAAAGTTGAAAGGTTATGATCTGATTAAACTGTAATTTATTCCTTGCTTCTCACTGTGACTAGCACTATCAGTTCCTTTTCAACTGTCGAGTAGGCTCGTTGATTCTTCTTCAACTTGGATGACATAAAATAAAACAGGGTGAAGAATTCCTTCTTTGCCTTCTTGCAATAAGACAGGTCCAATCCCATTATCCGACACATCCACTTAAATAACAAATTTCTTGTAGAAATTAGGTGCTCAGGGTATCGGTTTCAGAATTAATATAGCCTTCCTTTGGCTTTTCCTTCTTCTTGGTATTTCGCTAACATAGATCAGGTCACTGATCTCCAAAATACTGAATGGTTTTTGGAACTTGCTGGTAAGAGGGGAATCTTCTTATTGGTTGGTAACCCAATGCATGTTGTCCTACAGCAAACTGTCTGTTCGTACTTTTCATACCAAACCTTTTCTTCCTTTTTCTTTGACTCGTTTTCATGCTTTCTAGGGAATATTTCTTTATCTCGTCGATCCTTTTCCCTAAATTTTTGACATATTCTTCATCCATTTCCGCTCGATCTTTCCCTTTTTCAGCCAAGATTTTATTTTGTTCATTGCTGAAGGGTTTTCCTCGTACTTCAAACATGTGTAAGGGAGCTTTCACTATGTACTTGCAACGATTTCCAGACATCTTACAAACGTGACATGCACGGCAAATCTGACTCACATCCTTATGCATGCTCGGCCACAAAAAGTGTTTCATAATCTTTTCTGTTGTCTTCCTTTTTCGCATGTGTCCTGTCTCATGCGATACGGTGATCACCTGTCTTCGGATCGGTGCGGGAATCAATATTTGACGGCATATAGTTTATTCGGCATTCCTAGGGATATCGGCAGGTCTATGCTTTCTTATAAGCAATCCGTCCTTATGATAATAATAGGTGGGAGACTGCTGCACACATATCTCATCCACCAACGGTACAATGACTCTTTTAACATGGAATCCTTCCATTGCAGTAATATCAGCCTTTTCCTACTCACTTGTCCTCTCTTTTAATGCTGAGTTTTCTATTTCTACTAAATCCAACGCTTCTTTGTCTTCCTGTTCACTCTGCCGTTCCTCTTTTCTCAGGCTCTCTCAGGAGTCTTCTTCTTGCGTACCATCCTAGAAATTCTTTTCTTCTGAGAATAAATCCTGCAAATTCATCGCTCCTTTAGTTTCTTTGTCTTTTTCTGCAGCTACTTTCTTCGTCATACTTTTAGTCGTCACTCAATTAGGAAATAAATACGGGTAATCTGTCTAAAGTTAAGATTTAGGACTACACTTCAATGGTTTCTTCCTTACAATGGTAAAATATACAAACGGCCCTCCACCACACTCATTACCCAGCAAGACTTCTACTCCTCCAACAGCCAATGAATCCTTAATTCAATTCCTCTAAATCAGCCATCTCTCTCACATTAGCAGCCACTATCCATCTTTGGAAACATTTTCGTACCTTATAAGCATAATCTAGTAAAAGTCATTTACTCGTCCTTCCACAAACGTTGGAAATTTTCCTTATAGTATTCAGGGGCTATCTGATATATTTGTAGTACACTCCTTTTAACTTCTTGATTCTCCTTCTTCTGGTCCTGAGACAAGGCAAGATACGCACTGTGTCCTAATCCAATAAGGACAATCTGCCATAACACTGACCATTTATCTTCTGGCTATTCCATTGTCGATGAAACCGCTTCAAAATGATCGAAGAACTCATCCGGGGCTTCTTCTGTGAATTTTGTAATCAACCTGTGGGCTTTCGTCACATTAAAAATAGGATCATGCAAAGTAGGGGTCATCTATGTCTGTGTTGCTGACCTTGAACGAGCATTCAATAGTTCCAATTTCCTTGCATGTCTCGCTTCTTCTCTTTCTCTTTCTTCCCGTCTTGCTTCCATTTCTCTCGCATGGGTGGCAGTTCTTCGTGCCTCATCTCTTCTCTTTTTCTTTCATTTCTCTTGAATATCTGGCAGTTTCTCTGGCTTCTTCCCCCTATCTCTCTTCTCGTCTTGCAATTTATCTTGCCTCTTCTCTCTCTCTCTCTCTCTCTCTCTCTCTCTCTCTCTCTCTCTCTCTCTCTCTCTCTCTCTCTCTCTCTCTCTCTTCTGCTATCCTCTTCAAATTTTCTTCCTCGGCAATTCATCGAATATCAGCCTCTACATTCCTTTCAGTTTCATCCCTCCGGTTCCTATGTCAACTGATCCTTGTTTAGCTACAAATTCGTCTTCAGCTTTCTTCAGCAGTTAGAGAGCTGCTTCAATATCTTCTTTGATAACTTTCCTGAGTATATCAATGCTTCTAAGGCTAGACACTCTACTTACATAAGCTTCTGAGTATTCCTGAACAATTGGGTTTTCAGAAAACTCTTGTACATTTTGTTGTGCCATCTTGTACTTTACAAAAATTATACCTCTCCAAAAAATATTTCCAAACCATATACAGAATTCTATAGACACTAAACTGTTCAAATCTTTAATAAAAACACAGCCCTATTATCACCAATATTTAAAACAGACTCGCTCGATCCCAACGGTCTGGGCACCAGAAATATACATAACTCCCAGACTGCAATACATATAAACACTGAATATCCAAAGGTCTCTTATGTTACACTCAAAACTGGGAGATTATTTATGTGAAATATTTAAAGACCGACCTCTTACTTCGGTTTTTAGTCAGGGATTACAAGCAAAGCAATGATAGAGAATATCGGTGATTGGAATAATAAAAACTTTACAAAAATAAATTTATTCAATAAAAAATAAAAAATAGAAAAGAATTAACACCAAAATTAAATCACTGGAAATTTTAAACCTGGGCAAAACCTTATACATCAAAAGAAAATTTTACTCAATGAAAATTATACATCCACTTGTTTCACTGAAATTAATTTATGAAAATATATAATTTTGATGATTGATTAAAGGAGTTAACACTTTAACACTCTACTGATTAAATATACATATATGTAACTGTTACACATACATCTTTTGGTTCACAACAAGGTTCAAAACAGTTAAGCCAAATGTTTTAATGCATTTCAATGACTAAAATAAATTTTGCAGGGCTTGTTACAAAATCTATATCAAAGTACTTACATTAACACAATACACTTGAATTGACAGGAAAAAAAATCACCATCATCTGAACAACACTATGTGCAAAATACGTTGGGTAAAATACTTATTCATGTTTGAAAGGACACAAACTGGAGAGGAGAGAGGGCAGGCGAACTTTGGCTTTTTAAAAGAGACAGGTTGGATTTCTTCAGCTGCTCATGCATTCCTGGAGTCTATGTATATTGATTTGATACATCTTTAATTTTGTAACAGATCATTCTCGCAGCCTGGGGCATGGTCTAGCGGCGGGAGGTTGCCAACGTAGGGAATTTAAAAAAAAAAAGGGGGGGTACTAACATTGCTTACAAGGCAACCCTCTCAGCTAATCTCACCCACCTACCTCTCATGATAATAAAAATAAAGGAATAAATCCAATTCGATAATTTCCACGCTGTTTCTAACCACTTGGAAACATAAAGATGACGTAATCCATCGTACTCATAGCTCGCATGTGTCATACACCATACCTAAACGAAATTACAAAAGCCTTCGTAAGAGAACTACATGAAATAAAAAGTTAATTCTTAAAAATAACGTAAATTTCCACATACTTAATTGAATATAAAATACAATTAAATGAATAAGGAAAGTCTTATGTAATTTACATACATTTACTTAAACCTACGGGAGTGGAACTCATCTCTTAAATACACTAATAAGATATTACAGTTGAGATATATACTCTTATACTAGACCAGCTTTGTAAGATTGTTCTCCCCAAAAAGATTTTCTATTCTGCGACTGAATCTACAATTCAGCCTAAATAATCCCTACAAACATTATTTTTACCCAATATTTTTTTTTTTAAATTAATACAATACAGCTGCAAACATAATGATCACCTACTTAACCCTTGATTATTATTCTTCATTTTATTAACAAAAGTTAAAGGATTGTCATCCGAGTAAACTGTAATTCTTTCCTTCTTTGGTGTATTCACATAAACTTTAAGCTTGCTTATAACTGTGACTAGCGCTATCAGTTCCTTTTCAAATGTAGAGTAGGCTCGTTGATCCTTCTTCAGCTTTGACAACACGCAAAAAAACGGGGTGATGAATTCCTAATTTTTCTTCCTGCAATAAGACATCTCTAATCTCAATTTTCTACGCATCTACTTCGATAACAAATTTCTTGATGAAATCAGGTGCTCGCAGCACCAGTTTTGAACTTAATGTTACCTTCCTTTGTCATTTCCATCTTCCTGTTATTTTGATAACATTAGTTAGGTTACTGATCTTTTCCAAAATCTAGAATTATTCTTGGAACTTGTTGGTGAGAGGGAATCTTCATATTAGTAGGTGAACCAACACCTGCCGTCCTACAGCAAACTGTCTGTTTGCACTTTTCATACCAAACCTATTCTTCGCTTTTCCTTAA
>NC_090744.1:74695609-74698109 GCF_036898095.1 Palaemon carinicauda | reverse complement strand
ACAGCATGAAATAATAGCAGTCTTATAGTATTATTTTTAAAGAAATTCCCAACTGTTGATTTTTTTTCTTTAATTTAGCAATTGAATATAGCAATACAATGAAAATAGCCCTAATAATGAATTCTCCTAATATTACCAAGGGAAGTTTATATCGTATTCTCTGCAATTCATGAAAATATTTCTATCTTGCTTAAACTGGTAAACCCTTAAAAGGAGAATTTAACAACATAAGAAAAGGGTCAGATATGCTCAAGGTCATTATGCAATGTATGCCAACATTAAAGATAAAATATCTCCGTATTAATTTCTCACGAGCAAAACAAATTAGTTTATTCAAATGACTTATTAGTATGAAATATCATAGTGTCCAGTTGCATAAAAGAAACATTTTATAACAACTTTAATATTAGATATAGAATATACAATGAATGAATGTGCGTATATATATATATATATATATATATATATGACCCGATCTAGGTCGTATTAAGGGGGGGTTCACACTTCACATCTTGGGGGAAACAAAGATAGAGAAAATCCATTCTATAGTTAACACAATTTGAGAGGGAAGGTCATGCACAAATAATAGCCGAATTGTGATTTGACACATGCTGTATTATCTTAAGTTTACAAGGGCTGCCCTTAATTATGATTACGTTAGGTTACTAGGAAAAAGCCCTCAGAAAAAGAGTACTCCGGTCGGCACACATCGTCGCACCGTGTCACTCTCTGTTGACCTCCAAACCCAGGCTAACGCCCATAGACTCTTTCCCCATCGCCCATAGATGGGCATCGCGATGCCTGATCAATGATTGGTTGTTTTGACCCGAAAGCCTCATGAGAACCAATAGGGAGAGATTTTGGGGACGCTAACTTTTAACGAACATTTTTGAGTACCCAAGCCACGCCGATAACGACATTTTTCCATAGTGCCATATCGTAACCGTCTTCTCTAACAAAGAAGAAAAATCTGTTGACACTCACTCATCCCACTCAGTAACAACCTGACTGTGATTAGCTCACCACTCCCTTCCCAAGTTTTACGTCCCGTAAAATTCACACTTATCAGATTTTTTTCTCAAAACAATTTTTTTTTCTTCTCTCTCTCTCTTTTTTATGAAACTTTTCTAATCATTGTTTTTTTTTTTCCACTAGAGGTTGCCTCTGAGTACCATCCTCTTCGGGAGCATGCAAAAATCAGAATAAAAAACCTAAATCAAAATCAGAGGGCCGGTTGGCGTGTTACATTTGCAAGTTACACAAATATGAATATCACGCCCACAATAGATCATACAGAAACACAAAATCAGGTTTTAATACATCATCACCGAAATTTGGAGCACAAAATCAGAAAAACAATAATGTTTCAAACGCAAAAAAAATTCATAAGGACCAACAAATCATCACATACACAAAATAAAGAAAACGATAAAAATTAAGAGAAATCAAAATGAATAACTTACAATCCCAGCACTCTTTGATAAATTTACCATCATAAGAAAACCATTTCTAACACATCCGTGACACTGCAATAAGGAGCAAACTCAACAGTGAACAATAATAAAAAGAAAAACACTTATCAATAACCGAGCAACATTATTTCTCCTGAAAAACAAAAACATAAGTAATGATGTTCAATTTTCAACCCATGATTAACAATTACCTGTAATAGCACTGAAAACCTCCACCGACAAATGAAATTCTTTAAACACAGTACAACAAAAATGGAAAAACATACATAAAAGCATTGGTAATAGCAAAATAAGTATCAACATAGGGTAACGAAATTTGAATTAATTCCAACATAAACATAAATGCAACAAAAAATATCTCAGTTATCTGTCACCACACCGAAATATTTTTTTTTTTTTTTTAACCAGCACAACAAAATGGAAAAACATACATAAAACCATTGGTTATAGCAAAATTGGTACCAACACAAAATAATGAAATTTGAATTATCTCCAACATAACATAAATGAAACAGAAATTTCTCAGTATGATAAATGATATACTCGTGATATGCTTAGAACAAAACCAAAAAAAAACGAAACAAAACCCAATTCATCTTTTCACAAAACACTCGGAACGAACATACGTAAAAGACCTGATTTTTATGACCTCAATCACCTCGTGGTAGACATTATCTCAAGACCCATGTCCTCTCGCACTCTCTCGTGCTCGAAGGACGGCACGGACACATGCTTGTGTCACTTCCTCACTTCCCTACCTGTCCCCTGGGGGAATGGACCTTTGACGTCCATATGCACTCCATTAAACTTAAAAGGTACTACCGACCATGTTCTGGCCCTTGGTACCACATGCTTGTGGTTACTCATTGAGTTACACACATGACACTTATTGGTAAACCTAATTCCTTGAAAATACTGACACTCTTGCCATCCTTAAAGGAACTTTCTATACCCACATGCCACGCATAAGGTCTTACATCAATTACACAGATGACTTTCCCTACCAAAGGGGAAGGAAAAACAACGCT
>NC_090744.1:74668109-74690609 GCF_036898095.1 Palaemon carinicauda | reverse complement strand
GAACAAGAGGAAGATAAATGATACAGAATAGTATGCCTGAGCGTACCCTCAAGCAAGAGAGTGGAAGACCCTGATACATAGGCCATAACACTACCCAAGACTCGAGAACAATGATTTGATTTTGAAGTGTCCTTCTCCTAGCACAGCTGCTTACCATAGCGAAAGAGTGTCTTCTACCTTTACCACGAGGAATGAATCACTGAACAATTACAGTGCAGAAGTTAACACCTTGAGCGAAGACGAATTGTTTGGTATTTTCATTGGTGTCAGGTGTATGAGGACAGAGGAGAATGTAGAAAGAATTTTCCAGACTATTCGGTGCATGTGTAGCAAAGACAAACTGAACAGTAAACAGAGAGAGGTACCCAGTGATGTACTGATTGGCCAGTCTAAGGACTCAACAACTCTTTAGTGGTAATATCTCAACGAATGGCTGGCTATATCTTTTCGTGAAACTAGATTTCCATGTATGCTTTTAATCAATCAATCCTATTACCAGATGTATAAGTTGAGTATGGTAAACAAGGGATTATGACACAGTGTGTTTAGGGGATAAGATATACCGATGATGAGGAGGCTTCTTTGCATATGTATCAAGCTAGTAATATCGTGGAAGATTTAATGTGCTGGAAGCATGAGTAGACGTGTTTTTGTATCTCTATGAGCATGTACTAAAAAAATATAATGCATCGTAAACTGTGAGTGTTACTTATCAGTTTGTTTTTTTATTACCGGAAACCTTTTTGATAGACTTTTGATAAAGGGCAGGATGTTATTAGTATAACTAGCATAATTTGATAACTAATGACCACTCCCAGTGGGACTAACTCAAAATACTAGGCTCCTGTAAGCTAGGAAAACAATAATCTGGTATTGAAGGTCAATATGATATTACATACCCCTCAGCTGATCTATTGATCTTAATGAAAACAAAGTATTTAACATTTGATTGGTTCCTGAAAAAAAAAAATATATACAAACTGAAAAAGCAAGTTACATTGAATCATAAGTAAACATCACAGAACTTATTGATACTTTCCAACAAAACTCAAATGGAATTGACACTGACGAGGTAATGTGGTCTGAAGTGAATAGAATACAAATTACAAATGTGATTCCTACAGCTTATAGGTCCTGGAGGTGGATCGAACTTTTGTTTTCTGAAAAGAGAAAAAACAGTCTTACAGAACATAGAACTTGTCAGTTAGCTGCTCAGACCCCTTCTACCTGTAGGAAACAAAGGGACGCTTGGAACAAATTACGCCAAATAAGTCACATCTAAATACATAAAAAATATGTAGAAAATGATAATGCCCCTTCATAAATTCAAACTAGCTTTGCAAAATATTGCTATCATTCATCAAACATGATAAATTACAGTATATTTTAGGATGTTAAATTTCTACATCGAAGGCAAACAGAAGGTATAAAGAATTATATCACAAGAATAGTAGGTAAAAATTAAGCATCTCTATTATTATCCAATGAGGATCAGCCATTCTATTTGCTCAGCCCACGACGCTCGAGGTAGCCAATTAAAAATCCGCTGCCTCTCTGACTAAGCCAGAATGGCCATATATAAGGACGTAGCTCTCATCGTTTCCAACTACGGGCTGCAAGATTGCAAAAGCCCGTGTCTGGCCAAAAGGGCCAGGCAATCTCTACAAACAACAAACAACATCGTTTCCAACACTAGAGCCTGAGGAAGGGAGACAGCACTCCCAAAACGCGTAGCTTGTTCTCTGTATACTTTTACCTGCATTGTGAATTTTACCTGAATTGTGAATCTTACCTAATTTGTGAATTTTATATTAAAACCTTGACTCACCAATTATTCCTGAATTTGACTACTCACCATGAAGGATGAATTTTGCTCAGTTACTGACTGTATGTCGTAATCCAGAAAGGAAGATAATTAGAGCCATCGAGAAGACGGAGTATAAGATCAATGCAACTGAGGCAGCTATTATTTTCAACAAAACTTCCCTGAAAGCGGGTCTACTACCGAAATATACAAACTTCAGACTGCACGAACCCTCAGCCCGAGATGACCCAAGGACCAGTGACTTCCGTAGGTCCCTCCTCCATAGACAACTCTGTAACAAGAATAAAGTGAAAGGTGAGCTCTTGGAGCGCCTGAACCGCCTGGTGGAGTAATGGGAAGACATCAGAAGGAATCCTCGCAGATCAGGTTCGGAATCTGTTACCCTTGATGATACCAACATTAGCAGTGATGCATCCAGTGACGACAACGAAGACGACCACCATGAAGAAGCTGTCCACCTTCCCCTAAACAGCTTGGCATACCCAGACAACATCTGCTAGGCTATCCGTCCCCTTAAGGACCGTGACTGGGCTGAGAGGTTGCGGACTATTCACAAAAAACTTATCGACATTAATGGAGGCAAACTCCGTATCCCTAAAACCAAACAAGAATATATTAATATTTCCTCCCATACTCCTACAACCATCCAGGATGAAATACTCCGGCTGTGGCTTGACTGCCACTTCATATCACGCCCCAAACCTACAAATAAGAGGCTAGAAGTTGAACTTTTAATAGACTCTATCCTTAGTCACCAGGAGAAAGGGGACCTTAAAACAACTGATAACCTCCAGACCCTGGTCTTGGCTGAAGCCCTTACGGATTGTGGACGATACAACAGTGGCCTCGTCTTCAGTGACATGAGGAAGGCAGCCCGGGAGCTGAGAAAGGAAGCACATGTGACCGTGAGGTATCACAGCAAACCTAACCTGATATTGGGAGATTCATCCAAGTTTGAAAAGCTCTCCTACAACCCCATCGAAGAGATCAAGAGACAGGCCAACAAGACAATTGAAAAAATTAATACAGCCACAAAAGCCGTCCACTTCGAAGCCATCACTGGGGGTTTTAGCCCTGTTACCTATATGGTAATGTGAAGACTCATAAGAACGGCAACCCAGTCAGACCTATTATCATTATTATTATCATTATTATTATAATTATTATTATTATAGGTAGTAGGTTGGTCAGGACACCAGCCACCTGTTGAGAATTATGGGGTCCTTAGAATGGCCAGATAGTACAACATTGGATCCTTCTCTTTGGTTAGGGTTCACTTTCCCTTTGCCTACACATACACAAAATAGTCTGGCCTGTTCTTTACAGATTCTCCTCTATCCTCATACATTTGACAACAATAAGATTACCAAAGATTTCCTCTTCACACAAAGAGTTAACTACTGCACTGTAGTTGTTCAGTTGCTACTTTCCTCTTGGTAAGGGTTGAAGGGACTCTTTAGCTATGGTAAGCAGCCCTTCTAGGAGAAGGACACTGAAATGAAACCAGTGTTCTCTAGTCTTGGGTAGTGCCATAGCCTCTGTACCATGGTCTTCCACTGTCCTTTGGGTTAGAGTTCTCTTCCTTGAGGGTACACTCAGGCACGCTTTTCTATCTAATTTTTCTTCCTCTTGTTTTTTTTTAAAGTTTTTGTAGTTTATATAGGAACTATTTATTTTAGTGATGTTACTGTTCTTAATATATTCTATTTTTCGCTGTTTTCTTTCCTCACTGGGCTATCATCCCTGTTGGGGCCCCTGAGCTTATAGCATCCTGCTTTTCCAAGTAGGGTTGTAGCTTAGCAAGTAATAATAATAATAATAATAATAATAATAATAATAATAATAATAATAATAATAATAATAATAATAATAATAATAATTATCATTAATATTAATATTATTATTATCATTATTATTATTATTATTATTATCATTATTATTATCATTATTACTTCAAGCTCAGCTACAACCCTAGTTAAAAAAAAGCAAGATGGTATAAGTGCAAGAGCTCCAACAGGTAAAAATAGCCCAGTGAAGAAAGGAAATAAGGAAATGAATAAACGATATAAGATGAACAATCAAAATAAAATGTTGAAAACAAATTCCAACATTAAAACATATTTCATGTAAAAACTATAAAAGACTTATGTTAGCATGTTCAACATAAAAACATTTGCTGCAAGTTTGAGCTTTTGAAGCTCTAATGATTCAAATACCCGATTAGAAATATCATTTCACAACTTTCTCAAAGATGGAATAAAACTTCTAGAGGACTATGTAGTATTGAGCTTCAGGATGGAGAAGACCTGACTGCTAGAATTAACTGCATACCTAGTATTACGAACAGGATGGAACTGTCTGGGAAGATCTGAATGTAAAGGATTGTCTTAATTATAAAAAAAAATCTTATGTAATATGCATGATGAACTAATAGAAAGACGGCGCCAGATATTAATATCTAGGTCACGAATAAGAAATTCAGTAGACCGTAAGTTCCTGTCCAACAAATTAAGATGAGAATGAGCAGCTGAACACCAAACAGGAGGAAAATACTCAAAACAAGGAAGGATAAAAGAATTAAAACACTTCTTTATAATAAATTGATCACCGAAAATCTTAAAAGACTTTCTTAATAAGCCCTTTGTTGGGTTGGGGGGGGGGGTAATTGAAGAAGACATTATGTGTTTCTCAAAAGTAAATATGTTGTTGAGAATCACACCTAAGATTTTTGAAGTCATAAAAACCTAAAGAAACATTGTCAATGCTGAGATCTGAATGTTGAGGGCCCACCGTCCTTGAACTACTTACAATCATACTTTGAGTTTTGTAGGATTTAGCTTCTTGCCCTATAATTTACACCATGCACTAATATTAGCTAGATCTTGATTAAGGGATTCAGCAACCCCAGATTTACATTCAGGAGATAGAAGTGATGCAAAGATAGTAGCATCATCTGCATATGCAACAAGCTTGTTTTCTGGACCAAGCCACATGCTAAGTGTATATATTATGAAAAGTAATTGGCCAGGAACACTACCCTGAGGAACACTAGATATCACATTCCTATACTCACTATGGTACCCTTCAACATCAACTGTTTACGATCTATTACTCAAAAATTCAATAATGATGCTAAGAAATGACCCACACACTCCCAAATGTTTGAGTTTGAAAACAAGGTCCTCATGATTAACACGGTCAAAGGCAACACTAAAATCAAGGTCAATCAAACGAACTTCCTGGCCACAATCAATGGATTTATTTACAGCCTTTAAGATTGTGAGAAGGGCATCGCATGCTCCAAGGCCTTTACGACATCCAAATTGTAAACTACGGAACAGATGATCACTTTCAGCAAACCTTTTAAGATGTTTCTCCAAAAAACGTAATATTTTTTTTTTTCATTTTTTTTTTTAATATAGGAGTTATGAAAATTGGGCTGTAATCAATTGAACTTGAGCCACCACAACCACATATATGTAGTTGAGTGACCTTAGCATTTCTCCAGCAATTGCTAAAACCACCTTTTCTTGCTAACTTGCGCAAAATAACATAATTTTGGAGCTAAAAACTGTGCAGTTTTCATAAAAAAAAAGAAGACAAAATACCATTTATGTCTCCACCTCCATAAGTATCAAATTTATTAACAGAGCTTCAATTTCACGAGATCGAAAAGCTAAACTAGTTGTTGAGCCTCAGGAAAACACGAATACAAGCCAAAGAACGGATTTTGAGCGAAGCGAAAAATCTATTTTTGGGTGAGATAGCCATGGCGTCCTGATGGAAGGTTCCTGTTTGGTAGCTTCCTTGGGTATAAGACTACTAAGATATTCCCAGAGAATTTAACCACAGGTTATCACAGAATTCTAACTTCTGGAGCGAGTATCTCAAAGGTTTCCCTTTAAGACATCGTAATACAACAGGGGACACGCATGTCTGGTCGTGCCACATAGCTATCTCCACCCCGAACAGAGTTAACGCTTCGGTGTGTAAGGGCTGAGAATAGCTGGGAGCCGTTCCACAGCTAATCTCACTCGTGGCTACTACTGATACTCGAGACGTAAACAAACGGACGCCATTGCTCTAATGACGTCACGCGCGTCTTTATCCTTTGTTTAGTAGCTGCCCTACTGAGACGGATTTTCCCTTGTGTGAACTTTATCGCTTTGCATCTTCGCTATGTCGTTACCTTCAGCCTCGCCTTCTTCTGGAAAGTTGAGTACAAGGTTCCAGTATTGTTTAATTAAGCTCTGGCCGTAAAGTAAATATTATTTCGCGAAATAATTGATGTTTTGTGGCAGAGCTGTGCCTCTACCGGACCCGCCATTTTATGGCGTCGTTGTTGTTTTGCATGTTCTATTTAGATAGCCACAACAACGCTTCCGGCCTTATATACTAATCGAATACATTAGTTTATTTAGTCTTCATAGCTAGGAACTTTTATATCGTGTTTAGACGCTTTTTATCGGTCATCGATTGACCTCATACCAGTCGGCTACTATAGCCCCCAGGCCAGGAGCCTATATACAAGTGTTCATGCATGATTTATCAGTGATCCTAGACTAAGTTATGAAGATAGTGGCATTATTATTTTACAATACTTTTGACTAGTGATGCAAATGTTTTCGCCTTCAGGGACCATATAGGGGATAGGCTAGTCAGTGATTCTTACTAGCCTAACCTAACCTTAGGACCCCTATATGCTTCCTTCATCCCCTGCCTTGGCATTCCCTCTAATTAGCCTTGATCCCTTTTCTGAGTAAAGGGATTTATTGTCTAATAGAGTATTATATCGCCTCTCAGTCCTCCCTAAAGGAATGAACCCCCTTTAGGATTGCGTCTGAGAGTGAGGTTAGGCTAGCCTACCTCTATGGCTAGGATAGTCTACGACTTTCCTGCGATAGCGATACGTCTTCTTCCTTGCCTAGTTCAGGACTTTTAGCCTTGATCTAGGTCGGGTTAGGAAGGTTTCTCTGTTCCATGCTGAAACTGTACTCTTGCACCGTTTTAGCCGATCAGCCTAATCTTAGGTTAGGGAGTGTCCTCCCTTCCCTTTGTGGCCGCTCTGGTACAGAAACCCTTCCTGGGAAGACCCCTCTCTTCTCCCTCCCCACCTATCTCTTGTATAGCCTAGCCTATGCTTAGGTTAGTTTATACTCATCTGTCCCCTGTCCTACAACTCCTCCTTAGGGTGGAGGAGTAGGGCTACCCGAGCTTCCTTGTGCAGTCCGCTCTGGTACATATACCTTCATAGTGTCCTATAAGGTTAGTTCCTAGTGTAGCTCTGCATAGGGGAGTCTCCCCCCCCCCCCTCTTGGGTGTTCCCTAGTCCTCCCTTGGGCTACCTGCTCCCGGTCCCTAGTGACCACTGCTTATGGATGATAGAGCCTGTCTCTATCATGGGTACACCCCCTCAGGGAGGGGGAGGGATGTCTGGAACCCTGAAGGTACTTCCTGCATCCTTTCCCCCCTCCCCCTGTCTCTCTATCTATCCAGGTGCCGGTCTCTTGCCGCCTCTTCTGCCGGCAATACCTGCCTCCCTCTTGGTGACTTCCCTACCCTTGCCGCCAGCCCCCCGTGTACCGAGGGACTGCCGGCTGCCGCCGGCTACTACCGGCAGCTCTCCTACTCCTATCTAATCGTCCGCTTGCCGGTCGATCTCCGGAGTGCCGGCATATACTGCCGGCAACCCGATACTACCTGTACCATCCTTACCCCAGTCACCAATCCGGCATCCTCCGGCTGCCGGAGCCGCCGCTCCCTGCCGGCGTGCCGCCGTTGTGCCGGCGGCCGCCATCCTGGTATCTAACTGACTTTGCAAATTGTCTGTTCTAGTGCCAGAATCTATGCTGGAGCGAGCTCCGGCGTGCCGGCGGCTTGCCGGATGCCCCGGAGGCGTCAAGAATACTTGCACCCCCTCTCTGTAGCTATCATAAGACTAAGATAGCCCTACCTGGCAAATAGATAAGCTGCTTTGCTTCTAAGATCAGTACCTAGTACTGCTCTATTAGTGATCATGCTGTCTCTTTGCATTCTTCTATTTCCAGCATGCTATGTGCATCTTAGCACGGCTGGTTGCCAGAAGCAGTTTCCCTTAATGAGACCTTCTGGCTCTTATCTGGGAACCGAATGAATTCGATCCCAACCTTGTCCTTGGCTTTCCATGGAGTTCCAATATAATGGGAATCCTAGGAAACTATATCCAATGATCTCGGTCATTTGGATTATCCCAGGACCAAGCCTATGGTAACCAGCCGGGCGAGATGCATGGAGCGTGTTCTCCTTTACTGTTTCACTCTCTATGCATCACACCTTCTGTAAGTTAAAATTAATGATTAATATTAACTTAATTTAAGAGCCATTCCTATGACTCCCCCATACTCATTTTCTCTTTCTTCCACAGGAGGAGCAGATGAAGTGCGATTTCGCATACTGTGCTGTGAAACGCTCCCAGTTTTACGGACATACGGCGTGCAGGACTCACGCCCCTTGCTCAGACAAGAAAGGGGATTGGAAGTTCTGGAATCCACTGGAATGTACGGTCTGCCAGGCCTACCTAGTTGAGGCCTTCCATAACCCTCCCTCAGCGGAGGTTAGAGACATTGCTCGTGAGAAACTGCGCAAGTGGGTGCGTGGTTTTCAGAGAAATGCTACTGGACCGTACCTGGCCACCGAAGAACTGAGGTCCCTGTTGTTCCCTAAGGCCTCCCCTGACTCAGTGGTTCCAAAGGAAGCAATCCCCACTGTCCAAATTACGGTGGAACCTGATGTGGTCATGGCTCAGTCCATGCACGAGTGTCGCCTAGATTCCGAGGAGGATGAACAGATCTCTGACGTCTCGGAAGACACGGAGAAGACGCTTATGGCTCAAGGAGCCGAAGAGGACGAAGACAAGGTGGAATACACCGAGTCGGAGATTGGAGCTACTCCCTCGTCCATCCCTCCGCCTACTCCTACACCGACGGATGTGTCCATCCCGTCTACCTCCTCGACCCCGGATCCTTCCTCTTCTACCCAAGAACTGATCCGACTGATTAGAGCTGTCATGGACGACAGACTGAAGGAGAACCAGGAGTCCATCAGGTCTATGATTGGATCCAGAGAACCGAAGAAGATCTCGGTCAAGGATCTCCCAGCTTGCTCTCATGCCAACCCGTGGAGGTATGCAGAGCATATGGTTATTGCGACCGGCAGGATCTTTGTTAGTGACAAAATCGGCACGGTCCCGTTGGAAGATGTGGAATTCTTCCCAAGCTTCGAGGCCTACCCGGACTGTTACGTCCGGCTTCGTTCCGAACCTGCCTCGAAGGAGGAGACCGAACCTAAAGAAGAGATAGTGTTCGATCTCGCAAAGGCCCAGGCTATGCTAGCCTCCGCATTTAAGAGCAGGGGCTTTACCTGCTCTAAGCTTCCTGCCTTGAGCAAGAAGCATCCTACTTATGTCGCACCCGACACTGCGATTCTTCCATTTTTGGAAAAGGCCTTGGCTGCATGCCTTAAAGCGGCGGAAGAAGGAAAACCCTGCCCTGCACTGGAGGAGTGCAGACCCTTCTCCATCGTGACACCCCCTGACACTAGACAATGGAAAGATGTCCAACATACTTTCGTTGTGGGTAGGCTCGATCCTGACGTCGCCGGACGTCAGTTTAATGAAGACCTCCCTAAGCTCAATGATCACCTCCTTCGCCGGGAACAAGACACGAAGGAGAGGCTTGCAGCGTCTCTTTCTCATCAAGTCCAACTTAAAGTTATGGCCTGTGACACAGCAGTACCCGATCACTACATGGGACTGGCCAAATCCCACTTACTCACGGTAATGAAGGACTTGTACCATTTCATAAAGGCTCGTAGAGCCTGTCGTGAATTCGTGTTTGTCGGTGCCACCGTGAAACACGAACCCCGGAGGCTGATTTCCTCCAACATCTGGGGAAAGCACCTGTTTCCTTCTGACCTTGTCAAGGAAATAACGGACAGAGCCGCCACGGAGAATAGGAACCTTCTCCACAAGTGGGGCATGTCCAGGAAAAGGAAAACCTCTCAGGACGATGGACCTCAGCCTAAGAGGAAACCTCAGAAGCCGAAACCCCAGCAACGTCAACAAAGACGTCAGTTTCCGGGACCCGCTACCTCCCAAGTGGTTGCCCAACCACAACAGACCTTTCAATTGGTCCCCCAACCGGTGTTGTCACAGTCACCGGTCTTCACCCCTGCCTTTGAGCAGCCATCCACTACCTTTCATGCCAGAGGTAGAGGCTCGTCCAGGGGTGCAAGCAGAGACGCCTCTCGTCGTCCCTCCAGAGGTAGAGGAGGAAAGGGAGCTAGCGGCCGAGGCAACAAGTCCTCGGGACACCAGAAGCAATGAAGTGCTTCCGGTGGGAGGAAGACTCCGCCAATTCCAGGATCGTTGGACCTTCGATCCTTGGGCACACAGCATCATCAAGAACGGTCTAGGCTGGAGTTGGGTGCAACCACCCCCAATCTTCCAGCGGTTCTTCCAACAATCGACCCCCATTCTGGAAGAATATGTTCTAGACCTCTTGAACAAGAAGGTGATAAGGAAGGTAAAGTCCACCAGGTTCCAAGGGAGACTGTTTTGCGTTCCCAAGAAGGACTCAGACAAGCTCAGAGTCATTCTGGACTTATCCCCCCTCAACAAGTTCATAGAGAACAACAAATTCAAGATGCTGACGCTTCAACAAATAAGGACCCTTCTGCCTCAAGGTTCCTACACGGTCTCTATAGACCTGGCGGATGCCTATTGGCACATTCCAATGAACCATCACGCTTCCTCCTACCTAGGATTTCGACTCCAAAGGAAAAGCTACGCCTTCCGGGCCATGCCATTCGGCCTCAATGTGGCCCCTCGGATCTTCACAAAGCTGGCGGATGCCATAGTACAACAGCTCCGCCTAAGAAACGTCCAGGTGATGGCCTACCTCGACGACTGGCTAGTCTGGGCTCCATCGCCCGAAGAGTGTACAAAGTCTTGCGACGAAGTTACCCAGTACCTAGAACACCTGGGATTCAAGATCAACGAGAAGAAATCTCGCCTCTCTCCGGCTCAGAAGTTTCAGTGGCTGGGAATCCACTGGAATCTTCAGTCACACCGCCTTTCCATCCCCCAGAAGAAAAGGAAGGAAATAGCAGGGTCTGTCAAGCGACTACTGAAATCCAAACGCATTTCAAGACGACAGCAGGAACGAGTTCTAGGCTCTCTACAATTCGCCTCAGTGACAAACCCAGTGCTTCGTGCACAGCTAAAGGATGCCGCGGGAGTCTGGAGACGATCGGCATCCATCGCTCGAAGAGACCTCAAGAGACGGCTTCCAAACAGACTTCGACGCCTCCTAAAGCCGTGGTCGGAAGCAATGGCCCTGAAAAGGTCCATTCCTCTCCAACACCCTCCTCCTTCACTCAACATCCACACGGATGCCTCACTGGAGGGCTGGGGAGGTCACTCCCACCTGAAACAAGCTCAAGGGACCTGGTCTCCACTATTCAAGACGTTCCACATAAACATCTTGGAGGCCATGGCGGTCCTTCTTACTCTGAAGAAGCTATCCCCGCCGCCCTCGATCCACATCCGTCTAACCCTAGACAACTCGGTGGTAGTTCGTTGTCTCAATCGCCAGGGCTCAAGATCGCCCCAGATAAATCAGGTGCTTCTCCCAATCTTCCGTCTGGCGGAGAAGAAGAAGTGGCACCTGTCTGCAGTTCACCTACAAGGATTCCGCAACGTGACAGCGGATGCTCTATCTCGGACAAACCCGATAGAGTCGGAATGGTCTCTAGACGCAAGATCATTCTCCTTCATCTCTCATCAAGTCCCAGAACTTCAGATAGATCTCTTTGCAACGAGCGACAACAATCAACTTCCTCTGTACGTAGCCCCGTACGAGGACCCCAAAGCAGAAGCGGTGGACGCCATGTCACTGGACTGGAACAGATGGTCGAAGATATACCTGTTCCCTCCCACCAACCTTCTGTTGAAAGTCCTCTCCAAACTGAGAACCTTCAAAGGGACAGCGGCCCTAGTGGCTCCCAAGTGGCCCCGGAGCAACTGGTACCCCCTGGTCCTGGAGCTGCAGCCCAAGCTGATCCCTCTCCCGGGCCCAGTTCTCTCTCAACAAGTACAGAAGTCGACTGTCTTCGCTTCATCATCGAAAATCAAGGACCTTCATCTCATGATTTTCTCTCCCTTGCCGCAAAGAAGAGGTTTGGGATCTCGAAGAAAAGTCTAGACTTCCTAGAGGAATACAAGACCGAATCCACGAGACGGCAATATGAATCATCCTGGAGGAAATGGGTCTCCTTTGTTAAAGCAAAAAATCCTAAAGAAATCACCATTGATTTCTGTATGTCCTTCTTCATTCACCTTCATGGACAAGGATTAGCAGCCAATACGATTTCAACCTGCAAATCGGCTTTGACTAGACCAATTCTATATGCTTTCCAAATTGATCTGTCCAGCGACATCTTTAACAAACTGCCGAAAGCATGTGCTCGCCTACGCCCAGCACCCCCTCCGAAACCGATCTCCTGGTCACTAGACAAGGTGCTCCATTTCGCCTCCAACTTGGACAATGATTCATGCCCCCTCAAGGATCTGACTCAGAAAGTTATAATTTTATTTGCTCTCGCCTCGGGAGCTCGAGTCAGCGAAATAGTGGCATTATCAAGAGAAGAGGGACACATCCTGTTTGCTGATTCAGGAGAAGTGACCCTCTCCCCTGATCCGACGTTTCTCGCCAAAAATGAATTACCCACCAAAAGATGGGGCCCTTGGAGAATATGCCCCCTGAAGGAGGATGTCTCTCTATGTCCAGTAGAGAGCCTCAAGGTCTATCTTCGCAGAACTTCAAACTTTGGTGGAGGCCAACTCTTCAAAGGAGAAACATCGGGCAGCGACCTGTCACTGAAACAATTAAGAGCGAAAATCACCTACTTCATTCGCAGAGCGGATCCGAACAGTACACCCGCTGGTCATGATCCTAGAAAAGTGGCATCTTCTCTGAACTTCTTTCAGAGCATGGACTTTGAGAGCCTTAAAAACTTTACGGGCTGGAAGTCCTCGCGAGTTTTCTTTAAACATTATGCGAAACAAGTGCACGAAATCAAACATTTTGTGGTAGCCGCAGGTAGTGTTATGAAACCTGCACCTAACTCTGCGTAGAACAGTGAGTTACTTGGGACTCTAACTCTTCGGGTGCCTATGTTGACCCTCGAGTGATTCATAGTGATGTCTAAAAACACTTAGTGCTTTTATAACTGTTCTTATCCCAGGTGAAATGTCATAGTGTTACACAAGTGCCGCATGCCTTGAGCATGATGTGTTATTTAAAGACTTGCGTTCCTCGAGAACGAGTACCTACTAATCCTGAAATTCCCTTTCAGATTCAAGAGCAAGCCTTTATTTCTATGTACATTATTATTACTGTAAATGAACTTTACTTTTGCTGTAAATTATTTAATTTCTGCATTGTGAAATAAAATTTCTATTTTATTACTTATGCGTCTCTTTCAGCTCCTACTTACTATGAAATACATACTGTCATAGTTTTATTTATTCCTCCTTTCTTATGGTCATGAAGAATTTAAGATGTCTATTCCTAAATTATATTCACCTTGCCTCAGTAAGGTTCCTACACGAATACTTACTTCTGATAATCAGGAGATGAACTCTACACACAGTGCCCAACCACCACTGGCCTACTTCAGAATGTTCCTATACAAATATCAAACATTCTGCTTCATCTCTAAGTTCTTAAAAGTTCTTCTGTCAAGATGAATAGCCCTTCAATACCACTTTGACGTCGGCATAGCCCATGGGAACTTCCTACCAATGGGGGGCAGGATATTTCGTTCCTATGGTTCTTACCTAAGATTACTTTGCTGTTTTGTCAATGCCTAGGCACTTAACTCTGGGGGAAAATCTACCACGATACATTGATTCTCTGGTACTCTTCCATCAGGACGCCATGGCTTGAGCCCAAAAAACGGATTTTGAGCGAAGCGAAAAATCTATTTTTGGGTGAGATAGCCATGGCGTCCTGATGGACCCTCCCTACTACTTCGTTCAGTTTGCTCCCACCCTACACAATTGTATCATGGTGATGGGCAGCAACTGGCGCCAGGAAGCTAAACTAGTTGTTGAGCCTCAGGAAAACACGAATACAAGCCAAAGAGAAGTTTTTAGCAATTTTGAGTAATTTAAACCTTATTTTTGGATTCGTCTACAAAACATGTCGAAACAAATAAACAAGTATCTAGATACCAAATCTTAAATAGTTTCATAGATCAAACAAAAATAGACTGTGGTTTCTAAAATCACAAGTGAACCGATGTAATTAGTAGGCTTATATTGATAACTTGGTTGAAGTTACATAAGACAATTTATTGTCGCTGAAATCAAGAAGGGTGTTCAAAACAAAGTATGATCTACGCCATTATAGTGTAAATACCCTACTTATTAATGTATATCTATAACTGCCTTTATATCATTATCTGCACTACATCAGTTAAATATGAGTAATTTTAAATATATGTATAACGAAATGCTAACTGCGTTATTATTTTCATATGAAAGTATAGGATCCATTTTTGAAGTTATTTGTAGTTTAGTACGTATATAGTAAACATAGTTAGGTAAGTAAAATTCGGGAATATTAATAGACTACAGCAATTTTTTTCTTATATAACTACCTTTACTCGTTAAAATTAGCCAATATAGCTTTTATTATACTCATCCTGATAGGCCCGATATTGCTAAATAAACTGAAGTAACATATAAAGATTTGCAAAACTTATTCCATTTTCATAACTTTTTTTTTCATTTTCCAATTTGTTTTATTGTAGATAGAGGAACAGTATAATATTACAATCACCAATATCCCCTAAATGTATAAAGAACCTTGGAAAAAATCCTTCGGATAAAAGCATACAAGCACAAAAGAAAATTCTGAATTCAAATTATCAAATCCTCCAGAACGTAATAAGTAAATGACTGCCCTAAAGTCTCGAGAAGAAATTTACGGGAAGCTTGAATCGATTTTTCAAGGAAGTAATTTTAAGGCAATTATCTGCTTCTGTGATTTATGGGTCTTCTAATCCAGAAATTGTTTTTTTTTTTTTTTTTTTTTTTTTTTTTTTTTTTTTTTTTTTTTTCTTTTTTTTTGAGGAGAGAGAGAGAGAGAGAGAGAGAGAGAGAGAGAGAGAGAGAGAGAGAGAGAGGTGTCATCATCTGCACTGAATGAGATCTTTCAATGTGAAAAGCAAGATTTAGGATGGTGGATTTTGAATTAATTATAATAACAGGGTTGTGACTAAAGAAAATTCACAAGAATGGAGGGTATAACTGAAAATTCACACTCAGCTTTCACTTTTGTGTAGTAATTTAATTAATAATTTTCTTATTATAAAAAATAATCATATCACAAGTCTCATAAGACTCAGATTCTTCCAAACGATAAATCCATCTTATATTCTCTTGGCACTCATGACAATACAAGAAAAGACCATCACGTTGAAGAATTGCTCCTCAATTACCTGGTGAAATATTTTCGAATGCGTATATATCCCACGATGAAAAGATAACTTTTCTGGTAGATGACGTAAAATTTAATTGAAAAATAACACGTAATTAACAACTTGATGAGTTCTAATATTTTAAGTAAAGGAATTTTATCCCCTTAGTAATTGACAGCTCGTTATTAAAAGGATATTATCGAATTGGGTTCCGAAATTACTCCTTTCCTTCTAAAAGTGTGAGATTCTTTCTTTCCCATTTTTGTGGAAAACGTGCAAAGAAAAATCTATAAGTGAATGAATTAAAATGGTTTGTATTCAATATCTATGATTTATGTTGGAATAGGATATTCAATAAGAAATGTCGGAAATCCTCATCATAAAAAGGCGTTTCTGAGTAAATTTCAATAAAATTAGGCTGAAATACTGAAATAGACTCGCTCTTTTTTTTTTCCTTGATAAACCAGAAGTAAATGGAAATTACGAGTATAATATCGCATTACGGCTTGTTTAATATATACTAAATTCAAATCCTACTTTAACCACTTGAACTTTTAGGATTATATTAGTCTAGATATGCTTTGATATTATGCTATACTGAACATGATTATATGAAGCTATAAGATTTTAATTCCAGTAGTTAAACCAAATTCTTCATTCACCCTTTATGCCTTATTGAATGCACCAGCCATCCGCTGAGATTCTACCGATAGAGAGTTATAGGTCATTTGACTGACCAGACAGTACTACGGTATAGTGGATCTCTCTCTCTCTCTCTCTCTCTCTCTCTCTCTCTCTCTCTCTCTCTCACTCTCTCTCTCTCTCTCTCTCTGGTTATGGCTCATTTTGACTTTGCCTTTACATGCATCGAAGACTCTGGCCTATTCCTTATACATTCTCACTTGTCCTCATACACCTGATAACACTGAGATTAACAAACAATTCTTACTCGTTCAATTTATTTACATACTGCAATGTAATATTTCAATTACTACTTTCCAATTAGTAAGGGTGGAAGAGACTCATTAGCAGGTCTTCTCTGAGAAGGACACTCTAAAATCAACCAATTGTTCTTTAGACTTAGGTAGTGCCATAGTTTCCATGCTATGGCCTTTCACACCATTCTATCTTGATTCTCCTCTTGCTTTTTTTTTTTTTTTTTTTTTTTTTTGAAGTTTTTATAGTTTACGTATATATGAAAGATCTAAGTTTATGGTGTTACTTTTCTTAATATATTTAATTTTGATTGCTTACTATTTCTCTTGTAGTTTATTTATATCCTTGTTTCCTTGCCTCTCTTGACTATATCTCCTTGTAAGAGTCTTTAAATTTATAGCATCTTACCTTTCCAACTTGGGTTGTAGCTTAGCTAATAATAATAATAATAATAATAATAATAATAATAATAATAATAATAATAATAATAATAATAATAATAATAATAATAATAATAATAATAACACAGTTTTACCAAACAAGACAGAATCAGATAACTTAGTCATATAAGGAGAGAATGCAAGAGGCAGACAGACAGGCCGACATACTCGTAGAGTGTGTCTATATGTGTGAGTGAGAGAGAAAACGTAAACAGAACCCTTGTGGAATATTTATGAACGAACTAAAAGCAGCTCATTTTGCATTTCAAAAAGCCAGATCTTGACTTTGCTATATGTAAACACGCATATCTTATTCCCTCTTTGGCTTCAAATACCTCAGGCTAAAAGCAACAACTATATTTTAAAGGGGAACAAGTTCTTGATACAGTAGTCCTTCGTTGTATATATATATATATATATATATATTGATATATATATATATATATATATATAAGTGTATATATATATATATATATATATTGATATATATATATATATATATATATAAGTGTATATATATATATATATATACATATATATATATATATATATATATATATATATCAAGAAACTCATGTAGTAAGGAAAAAACTGAGAAGTAAGAAAACGATAGAATTGAAGTGGAATAGAATTCAAAACAAATGGATTGATTTTAAAATGAGACTTTTGTCAAGATACATTTTAAAGAAAAAAAAATATTCGAACCAGTTTAAAAAAAACTAGGGGTAACAGTTATTGAATTATGTAACAAAACAAATCATATATAATTTGTCATGCCCAATTTTTTTTTTTTTTTTTTTTTTTTTTTTTTTTTTTTTTTTTTTTTTTTTTTTTTTTTTTTTTTTTTTTTTAAGGAAATTGCCTGGTAATGCGGACCAGAGAAATTATATTTTTTGTCAATGTAATCGACGCAGATCGCAAATCAAGTACCACCATCTCTTATTTCCATTTGGTGTACTTTACCGAGCTGTCGAGTGCAGTATATGCATTGTCATAATAAAACATCTTGATTACTAGTCAGAGCTAAAATAAGCTTCAAGAATGCTGTGTTGTGTTCTGCCTTAATAAAGAAAAGAGAGACTGTTACCCAGTACAACATGGTATATAAATAATGGGGAAAATATTATATAGTCTTCACTGTATGTTCATTAAACGATAGTGTCTGGTTTATATATTACGGTGCGCGATAAGGAATTTTATGTAAATTCCGATTATTATTTTTTTTTTTTTTTACTAACCTATGTTTAGAGTTAACGGCTGAGAATCACACGTTATGAAATTTACTATTCAGGTAGATAATAAGTCTCCTAAAAGGGTCCACTAATCTCCATTTTGTTTTTTTTTCCCGAAACAAAAACTTTATAATTAACAATGTTAAAAGCAAAACTTAAATCAAAAGCATTCATATAAAATGCAATACCAAAATCTAGGGATTTCTCTACAACATTGGAAATTGTTAGAAGAGCATCGCAGGCACTAATGATTGTGCAAAAGTCAAACTACAAGATAAAACAAATGATTACTTTTAGTTTATAAATAATTTACATTTTGACTGTGAATATATAAGAATTATATAAATTGCGGAAAAATTAACAAGTCTAAAGATACCAAAATAACCTTTACATGATAGATTGACATTACCAATTCTCAACAGCGGGCAAAAGAAAACTATTGAAGCTACCTTATAAGAAAAATAAATCATTGCTAAATTTTCAATTCAGTTTCCTCCGAGGAAAACAATCGGAAATCCCAATCTGTTCTATATGTTCATGGCATACAAGATCAAGAAAAAATTCTTAACTTTGAATGACCAAGAAGGTAAAATAGTCAGTCAACTTAGCTTCAGGCAACCAGGAATGGGGAAGAAAGCATTTTTCATTTTCTTGGTTACTGCGAAGCGCATATAGCAAAAGGGTTGTCTTTTATTTTTTGAAAGGTGATAACTTTGGAAGAGAAGAAGAAACTGTTAAATTTGAACATGTAAGAATACACAAACATTATGTACTAAAGTTGTTCCAAGTGGGTTTCGTTTAGAATACAATTTTGTTCATCATGAACTGCGCATAGGCTCTCTGGGCCAAACCATTTAGCTGGATATAGGCATTGCAAAATAAATCTGGTCTGCAAATTTTTCCTGTGAGCTACTTCTGTGAGAAAAAAAAATCCATCTAATTAGATATAGTAGTTCTACACAGGTGGGATAGGCTTGAAAAGATTTCTTATGTGATTTTTAGTTAAAGTATGAACAGCCTTATTCTCAATTTACTACTGATATCAATAGAAAATTAAAATAGCCCTTAAAGGGTCCTAAAAAAACTCCTTTTCAAGGTATTCATAAATTTAACAAGAAAATGACACATTCATATCATAATGCACCATCTTCTTCCTTCCCACTACTATCACTACATTAAGGGATCAGCATCCCCTTCACCAAACCTCTACTTTCTATATCTTTCTTTACGTCATTTCACCATCTAATTCTCTGCTTCCCTCTAGATCTTCTTCCCTTAACAGATTTCTCCTAATCCCTCCTTGCTCCCTCCCTACCATCCATCCTCATCACATGCCCACACCATCTCAGTCGTGACTCTCTTAACATCTCTGTAATTTTTACTACACCTGCTATGTTTCTTATTTAACAATTTTCCAATCTTTCAAGCAATGGTATTTCCATTATCCACCTCAGAATTCCCATTTCTGTTCTCGCAAGCTTTGATTCCTCTTTTCGTCGTAAAGACCAAGTTTCTGTTCCATGCATTACCAGTGGTCTGATTACTGTGCTATAGATCATGATGGTTAGCTTGACTGGCATTTTCATATCACACACCAATGGTGTTACCTCCCTCCACTTCCACCATGCTGCTTTCATCCTATTCTCAACCTTAGTCTCACATCTTCCCTCGTGACTTATAGTAGATCAAAAGTATCTAAATTGTTCTATCGGCTTTATAACTGAGCCTCTACTCGCATGAATGGTTATCCTACAAATTTCTTCCATACTGTTCACCATAATTTCAGTCTTATATTAAATTATCCTACGGCTACACTTCTATAAAGTCTCTAGTCCCTCCGCAACCCTTCTCTGTAAATATTCCCTATTTTCAGCAATAATCACCAAATCTTTTGCATAGAGCAACTCCCAAAAGTATTAACTTCTGATATCTTCACTTAGCAGGTCCAAAACCAGCATTTATATAAACGGGTTTAATGCTGACACGTGGTGTAATCCAACCAAAACTTCAAAGGTTTTTGTTTCTTTAAAAGCTGATATTACTTTTGTTCCTGTTCATCATCCCTAAGAAATATATTTCCATCGCTATCATTGATGATAACCAAATGTCCTAAAGCCGGTCTTTGCCTTTTCTTCAAGTTTTAGATATTATTGATATCCTTTTAGTCTTCCCTGTTTCTGGACTTTTATTCAATTGCTCTATCGCTCTTTCAATACCTATAACTAGTTTTCTTCTAGAATATTTTTTATTCTCTGTACTATTCCTCTGCTCCCTGTGCATGTCTTAATGTTGTTTTCACTGATTTTTGCACCTCTCTGTCCAACCACCTCTTTTCTCGTTTCAACACATAGTATCCGCTAGTTCTTCCCACTAATTCCTCCGTTTCCCTTAACCAATTTCTTTCATACCCACCCATATATTTTCCACTTTGTTACCACGTCCAATCTCAAAGTTCAACCTTTCCAATCATCTCTCTCTCTCTCTCTCTCTCTCTCTCTCTCTCTCTCTCTCTCTCTCTCTCTCTCTCTCTCTCTCTCTCTCTCTCTCTCTCTTACAAATCTCTAAAATTGCTTAAAGTTTTATCCACCAAGGTCCAAAACCTTAATTCTAGATCTCCTCTGTCTCTTCTTGTGTTTTGACCTCTCATTTGAAAACCCATTAGTACCAGTCAATGTTGTTTAACATATGCTTCCTCCAAAATCACTTTAAAGTTTATCATATTCTTTCTGTTTGTTTCTCTACCAGGATGTAATATATTTGGCTTTCCAATCCTCCTCTTTATAGGCTATCAGATGCTCATCCAGCTTCTGAAACTAGGTATGCATATGTGCCAATTTAAAACTGAATTCTCGCTAATATATACTCTCCATGTTCATTTCCAATTCCAAACCCCCAGTCTCCATATAATGTACCCCCTCATACCTATACTTTCTCTTCCCCACTCTACCATTCATGTCTGTTCTCATGCTTAGCTTTTCCTCCTCCTTTACTGCTCTAGATACTGCTTCAAACTCTTGTCTAAATAATTATTTTCCGTGTTCTTGACAACATAGCTGATGGGTACATTTATTATATGATCCCTTATTACCATTGGGATCTTTAAAAGCCTATGATTTATTCTCTTCTACCAGGTTTTTCTTCGAGTTATTACCTATTATGACCCCATCTCCATTTCTTCCCTTTTGTGAACTGATGTAATAAAGATTATATCCATTTCCTACCTCCCTTGTTCCCTTTTATTTCCATCTAGTCTCTTGCTCACACAAAAGACATCTACCTTCATCCTCTTTTTATATTGAATTTTCTTGAGTTGTATCGCCAAAGTACGCGGCGACCCTGTCCCATGGGGTATTATTCTTACAAGCTGTTTGATACTCACATTCACTCTCTCTCTCTCAATCTTCCAACTAGAGTACCAACATTCCAATTACCTGCTCTGATTTTCCTATCTGTCTTCAGCTTCTTTGGCCACAGTTGTGAACCCTCCAATATCCCTCGTCCATTTATCACGTTAATTTAGGGATCCTGGCGCATATTGACTACATGGAACACCCTAGCTAAATCCACATTTCTAATAGCATCAAGCATGGTTCAAAATTTGGTAGTTTTATTACGATTGCATAACTTTGCAGTCAGCAACAACAGTTATGCAGAGGGCCTAGCCTTTGACTAGTTAGTCCAATTACACTGCTGTAGTTTTTGCCAGTTAGCCTATCCTTTTGCTTTTAACACGCAAAACTACAACGCAGCAGCTGGTCTTTTGGTTGCTTTCTACAAGAAGCAGGGCCCATGGTGGTATATTCTCACACCCCAACAAATCATCTAAATTCATAATTACCGCTATTACATGAAGGATATCTTTTTTCCTTATCAAATTATAGACCCGGGTGTGTATGATTAAAATCAAATCCTCCTACACTCACATATATGACTGCACAGAACCACAGACACACAGACACAGCCATACACATACACACAAACATATACTGTATTATATATATATATATATATATTATATATATATATATATATATATATATATATATATATATATATATATATATACATATATATATATATATATATATATATATATATATATATATATATATATATATATATATATATATATATGTATGTATATATATACATATATATATATATATATATATATATATATATATATATATATATGTATATATATACATATATATATATATATATATTATATATATATATATATATATATATATAACCTTGATGGAAGCGCAGAAAATGCTTCACCGAGGATAGAATGCTGGAGCTAAGAGCCTTCAACCTGATGTGGAGATTCCAGATGATCTGGAATTGGAGACCAGTGCAATCTTCAAATATGGAACCGCCTCTGCGACGTTGCACAATCGAAGCAAGTTTTAAAAGCTCTGCATCAACCCATCATCCAACCTTGGAATATTGAGCTGCATCGGAGAAAGAAGAAAATCGGAATGGATGAGAGTGCAGATATTATATCTTTGCACAAAAATTTCAATTTGTCATAAGGAAA
>NC_090744.1:74648109-74653109 GCF_036898095.1 Palaemon carinicauda | reverse complement strand
TCGATCTTCTTTTTAGGTTGGGGACCCACAACCACAGAAGATTTTCTCTTTGAAGGAATGCCCCATTTTTGGAGAAGACTTATGTTCTCCATGGTGGCGTTCTTAATTACTTCCTTAATGACCTCGTGTGGGAAGAGGTCTTTACCCTAGATGTTGGAAGATATTAGCTTCCTTGTTTCGTGTTTCACTGTTGCAGCAGCGAACACAAACTCTCTACATGCTCTCCTAGCCTTCATAAAGGCATAAAGGTCCTTCACCAGGGTAGCCATATGCATTTTGGCTATAACCATGAGCATGTTTGGGGTATTTTCATAGGTTGAACACAACTCTATGTAGTTTTATAGAGAAAGGGATGTCGCAAGTCTCTCCTTTGACTCATGTTCATTATACAAGAGCAACTCAGACAATTTAGGGAGACATACCTTGAATTGTCGACTTACGACATCCTTGTCTAATTTTCCTACTGAAAATGTCAAATGGACTTCCTTCCAATCCTTTTCCTGTCCGGGAAAAGCTGGTGATAAAGGCTTGCACTCATCGAGAGTGGGACATGGCTTACCCGCCTCTACCGCTTTGGCAACAGAAGTAAATGCCTTCCCCATAAAGGGGAATGAGAGTTAAGTAGGAGCAAGAAAGGAAGAGTGTCTGTTATTCAGTGAGAATACCTTCGACTCTGAGTAACTTGGCTTTTTTAGACTACCTGAAAGGATAGTCTGTGCCTTATCATGTTCGAGAATCATGACCTCCTTTGGTTCCGTTCCTTTTCTTGACTTTGGTTCGTGCTTCAGTCGAACCCAACCATTAGGGAAAACATCAAGGCTTGCCCAAAATTGAATTTTATCCAAAGGAACAGTACCTATCATCTCTGAGATGTAGAGATTGCCATTTGAAATCAGCATCTACTCTGCAAACCTCCAGGGATTGGTTATGGAGCATGTTGGTAGGTCTTGATTCATGGGTCGTTTGACTGACCCTTGGGAAGCGACAAGAGAAGCTTTATGAGGCTCTGTCTTGTGTTTTACGTCCTGCTTTTCGCTTTGTTTACGAAAGCTCTCTATTTGATTCTTCAGCTGGATACATAATAGTACTACATTATCCAATAGAGGTGTAGAAGACGAAGATGTCGACATCAATGGCTCTATAGCCGGCGTAGGCGGAGGAAATTCCGACACAAAATTTTTCTCTTCTACCCTGGGGCACTTCTTTCCCACAATCTCAAAGATTTTCTGGCCGTCAGGGGATGTAGCTGGCTCCTGAGGCACTACTATTTTCTCACTTGCTTCCGGAAATAGTAGCTACACATCCTATCATTAGGTAGGAAAGGTCCCAGAGAGATCTTTTAAAAGCCTCTCACCCAGTTGCATGATTTATATTGAGCTGTATCCCTAGTCTCCGTAGACTTGGGATTTTCAAAACCTCCAGACATAAATGTCCGACATATATTGCAAACCTGTGGGTTCCAATAATTTAGGGATCCGGAAATAATATTGCAGGGGGCATGAAACCTGCAAGTATTATGACCGTAAAAAATACTTACTCTTGGCCTTGCAGAGGACTGCAGTACAAGGTATCTGGTGTTCCTCCTGTAAAGATAGTGAAACCAAATGAGTATTCAATGGATTATCTCCTTGATAATCAACATGCAAATGTCCTTTACAATAGAGTAGCTTAGGATAGTAAGCTATAAAGGGATAGTAGGAGATACATACTTGTGTACCCCTGTGAGCAAATGCTGTTACCTCCCCTCAGTATTAACTACATGGAGATTTCTCTATTGGGTAACTCTAAGTAGAAGGGCTCTTACCCCTAGGGGTAGAGAAGTATCAAATCACTGTCCCAAAATAATGTTAATACTGTGGGGGTCAGGATGACTGATTCTTGATCAGAATATTGAAGAAAACTATTCATTCAATATATGAGCAGTACCAGCGGAATGCTCATACAAGGGTACCCAAGGTATGTCAGAAAATACTACGGTATAATGGTACTGTAGTTTTCTAATTGCAGTAAGTCTATATTGCAATTTACTGGCTACTGTACATCATGTATTGTAGTCTAGTCATTATGCTGCCTTCATAGTAAGATATGACAGTACAGTCCATCTAGCATGAAGCCAGCTGGACTAGGAAAAGAAAGACATATATTTGTATATCCCACTCAGCCTATTTGCTGTAGTCTTCCTACTATATAAAAATATAGAGTTTCCTGATCAGGGAGACTCAAGGAAAATGGCTCTACGCTTTAAGGGTTAAGAGTATATTACTCTTGCCTTGAAGTGTTTAATATTGTAGGGTAATCCTAATACTGATTCTAATCAGGATATTGAAGAAATCATATTCATTCAATATAGGATTGGGCTCAGCAAATGCCTGTGTTGGATATCCAAAATATATTGGAAATAACTACTAGTATAAAATATATAGTAGTTTTCTATCTGCAGTATAATCTATACTGCAGATATACTGGATACCAGTATAACATATACAGTAGTTCAGCCGGCATGTTGCCTGCAAAGCTAGGTCTTGCCGGCTTACCCGGCATGCTAGCTAGAGAGAGAGAGAGAGAGCGAGAGCATGGAAAAAAGGCTACTCCTTACTGTGAATGTATAGAGTAATTAAGGATGTAAAAGTCTAATTTGACTGCCTTTCTCCAGGAAGAAGGTTCTAATAGAAGGGCAGAATGTACCATTCAGGCTTCCATGCAGCTACAGTACTATTTCCGGCAAGGTACCGTCGATACACTGCCGGCCAGCTAGCTTCCAGCAGTACCAGTACAGTCAGCGTGCTGCCAACTGAGTCAGCACTATCTTTGCCGGCCTGGCCAGCAGTACCCCAGTAACAGAACCTGTAGCAGCAGTCCAAGGGAGGACTGAAGAACCTTGAGGACAGAAGGAACTTCCCACTCACGGCTATCATGGCCGCCGGCAGCCGCCAGCTACCGGCAGCCATCTTGGCCGCCGGCTGAGCCGGCAGTTGCCAGCTGGGCCAGCAGTTGCCGACAGTCTCCAGTTGTCGACAGCCATCTTGGATGCCGGCAGTCATCAGCTAACGGCAGGGACCATAGCAGCCGGCATATGATGTGGTTGGCGGCAGTATACCCTGCCGTCAGCCAAAGTCATGGCTAGAGAGGTTCTCTGGCTGGCTCCGACAACCTACCGGCAATGGTAAGGTTGCAAGATGCTGGCCTAAAGAAAGACAATGGGTCAGCCATCAAAAGTAGACAGAGGGGTAGGGAACAGGGTCTTGTAACGAGTGTGAAAGGAACTGGCAAAATTGTCAGTCCTACCACCTGTTAAAAGAAACTCCGTTTCAGTATCGGCAGAATCCCAGGTGATAGGAGAGACTCAGTTCTCCATCCCAGAGATTGCCGACACAGTTAAGGGGGATGGCGGCACTACCGCCTCCTCTCAACAAAAAAGAAACAGAGTTTCGGTGCCACGTTATCCTAGGCTAAAGAATATTACTCTTCAGCCCAGCGTACTGTGGCACAGGACTAGTCTTTTAGTCGCAAGGAGAAGATGGTATCCTAACATAACTTCAAGTGCGGCTAATGAGGGCTAACCTCCATTGCCGGCCACCTAGCCGTCAGGGGATTGATGGTATCCTAGAACCCATTCGCCCTGCCGGCAGATCGCCAACATAAGACTAAATGCTCTGAGATTCTGACTAAATCTCAAAACCTGCTGGTATACCAAAACCAACGGTTAAGGGAAGAGGCAGGACAAACCCTATGTTAGCCATGTCTGAATAAAATTCAAGGCACGGCCATTAGGGTTGTAGCCTGAGGCTACACTCCGAAGAGACGTGTAATGTTTCATAACATTCTGGGAGGTATTAGTCTCCACTGAATGAAAACAATACACGAGTGTAACCGGGGAATGTCTGAACGTATAGTAAAACGTCTAGGTTAGTTACCTAGGCTAGACAAGATCTCGGTTACCTAAATCACCGAAACTCTAACTATACAGTCGACAGAGAAAAAGGAAAAAATTATGCACATTATCAAATCTTTACAAGAATAATTGCCTAAATAGCTAAATAATTAAAATAATTAAATAAGGCTATTTAAAACTGGAAGTCGTTCTGCTATCTAAATAACACATGCCTAACGAACGACGGCGCCCATGGCGCCTCCAGTAACTGGCCTAGCTCATAGGCACAATAAAATACTCTAATTTCATTGTGAAACAAGAGCTAAAATATACTCATAGTAAAGACCCGATACTCAACTTTCCAGAGGCGGAAGAAGATGGAGAAAGCATAATGACAATCCTGTAAAAATATCGAAAAGTTAGATCACCAGGGAATACCACCGAGCGAAATCGCTACAAAAAAAGGAATGTCCGCCATTGTGGGAATGGCGCTGTTATCATAGTCAATAGTTGTACGAGAACGGGGTACCCTTGATACGGCTCCCTTTTATTTTTCCACACCTCCTCGAAGCGTAAACGCTATTAGGGGTGCATATTGCTATGAGGCGTGTCAAGAATACGTTCCTGATATTATGCGATATCCTTCAGAGAAAATTTAAGGATATTCGCGCCAGGAGTTAGATTTCTGGAAACATAAAGGTAAAATTCTCTGGGAATATCACTGTAGTACATATATCCCTTAGGAAGCTACTTTAAGGGGAACTTCATCAGCACGACATGGCTTGAGCCCAAAAATAAGAACTATATAAATTGTGGAAAAATTAACATGTCTAAAGATACCAAAATAACCTTTACATGATAGATTGACATTACCAATTCTCAACAGCGGGCAAAAGAAAACTATTGAAGCTAACTTATAAGAAAAAGAAATCATTGCTAAAACTTTTAATTCAGTTTCCTCCGAGGAAAACAATTGGAAAACCCAATCTGTTATATATGTTAATGGCGATCAAGATCAAGAAAAAATTCTTAACTTTGAAGGAACAAGAAGGTAAAATAGTCAGTCAACTTAGCTTTAGGCAACCAGGAATGGGGAAGAAAGCATTTTTCATATCCTTGGTTACTGTAA
>NC_090744.1:74628109-74638109 GCF_036898095.1 Palaemon carinicauda | reverse complement strand
CTGAAATTAGTTTTATTGACAAATCCTATATGGAAGTAATTTTTCGAAATTATGTCGGTAAAGTATGATTTGTTCCTTTTCTTAAAATTTACTCTTTAATTTGCCTAAAATTATAAAAACACATATCATAAGCACAATTATTATATAATTGCTCGTAGCTGCGTCATGAGGAAATTACATAGCCTGGAGGTCAAGCTGACTTCTTATCACTTTATTGAACAAAGTTCTTATAATCTTAATTCAAATAGGCTTACTTCTGTATGATAAAGTCTCCTTTTCTTCAGTCATGGAAGTCTTAAGACGTCCAGATTTTTTAACATTTCACACTGGACCTAGAGTTTCAAATTCATCCCTTATGCGATAGATTACTTTGCAAAGCTTTGCACCAATAATCGGCATTTTCCGGCTTTCAGTACTGCTTTACCATCTATTTCCCTTATTTTGTATATTAATTGTTTATCATCTTTAAAAGTCGAGGGTTATTGTAAATAGAAAACAAATATACACGGTTTGCATTTATATATATATATATATATATATATATATATATATATATATATATATATATATATATATATATATATATTTATATATATACATATATATATATATATATATATATATATATATATATATATATATATATATATATATATATATATGTTTTCACGATATGAGTAAGTTGCAAGGAATAATGAGTAGGTGCTATATTTTTAAGATTTATATTTAAAATGTAATTTTGGAGGTTAGAAATATGATAGAGTAACCTTAACCTAAACCTTTAGCCCATACTGTAGACTGGATCTAGATCCATCATCTAACAACTAATTAGAGGATCTTGTTAAGCAAGCCACCTTTATGTTTCCAGCCCACAATTAGTTTCATAGTTCACAAGTCTACTCCTATATACCAATAGGAAATCCAAATAAAGAGGGCATCCCTTTCGAGGAGGAGGCTAAAATGGATAATATTCAATGATGAAGGGAGTGATTGAAAATAGTTGGAGCTACATAGATTTCATTAGAAATATCATCCATTTAAGGCAGTAACCAGAAGAGCAGGGGCATGCAAAAGAAAGGGCGTCAGGAGAGTACTTACTTAACATGTTTTTATAGGGGAACTTCACTTGTGAATGGTGTTATTAACTTATCCTATTCCCCTTCATAACCACCTTCAACGCAAGCCATCAAATGTTATTTTTTCCCACATTTGTTCATTTATTCATTTAATTATAGTTTTTCGTTCATTTTATATTTTTGTAGTAGACTATATTTTAATATTAACTTTATGTAAAACGGATCATTATAGAAGTATTGTTGGGTGGGACATGATTTAGGAGTATGACTGACGATCTATGTCCTTGTATTTTGAATTTTTTTTTTTCAAGAATTCAAGGAAAACTATTAATTTCTACATCATATTTACAGCAATTTCACCCTTTTCTATTGTTAGCTGAGATATATGTTATAAAATACCTGATATACTATGTGATATTGGTAAATAAGATTTTTCTGCACATATCGTTTCTTTGTGTTCCTGTTTATATATAAACAGTATAGATGCCATGTGTATGTTGAAAGATGCATAAAGTGTCAAATATGGTTCCTAAATAAGTCAGAAGCCTAATATTATCATAGCCAGTCTTACTCGAGTGTGCCCATTTGGTAAATGTAGTGTATATGAAATATGATGATTATGTCCCTGTGTTACCTTTTGAACGGATTTTTTCATTCAATCTATAAAAAAATTGAAGCCTGATTTCAAAAAAATATAAAATATTATAAGTAAAACACCAACTTTTCCATTTAAACAAAACATGATACAAAATTTTATAGCCTATATTCAGTACATTAAATTTTGCCAGAAACGAGAATTTTCAACGTAAAATTGGTGACCTTCAAAATTAGCACACATACATTGCTAAAATAGTACCTGTATAAAAACATTGAAACTCTGAGAGTTTTCATTGTCGAACATTTCCTGTAAAGAAATATTTTTCAATTGAACTTTATATGAAAAATAAATGTTGAGAAACGGAAAAAAATAGATGGTGTCTGAAACAGTCCCAAAATAACATAACTTTGATGGGGAAGAGTCGTGCTCCTTAACGTTCTTTCCATTTATTCTCAAAACGAAAATTTTAGTTTGATCATAGTTTAGGAACAAAATAAATTTGATATACTGAGTACTATGAAATCAATGTTACTTTGGAATTGCCTCCAACTCCATCTTTCATCTAAAATAATGTGAAAGATAATACTGTACACATAAAAACCTTTTTATGTTCGCTTTTTGCCCATCCATAAGACTCGATATTATTCCATTTAAATTTCAAATTAATATCATGTTTGTAACAGACGTTTGGGGGATTCGTTTTCTATCTGCAACAATAGACATTGTGCAAAAGAGAAACAACTATGTCCATAGATTCAAATATAAAGCTACAAATGGAATTTGATGTCAAATTCCCTCAACCTCATGAATAAACGTTCACTTGAATTTTTTTTTTTCATGATAATTGCTTCTACAGGACTAAAATTAGAATCAATCAGACTATATTATCATTTTAGTGAATATACTTCTATGGTAAACCTACAGGATATGGTGATTTTTTGTTCAAATCTTCATGTGTAAACGGAAGTCACAACAACAACAAAAAAGCACATATAAAATCATATAGACTTTTGGGGATTACCGGCCAAAACAACAAAAGTTACAATGTTAAATGTAACAATAAATGTTGAGATAAAATATTCTCGCTTCATAGATATTTAGCAAATCATTTGAAGCGAAACCCTAAAAGATTTGAAATGAAAAAAAATGAAAATAACAAGGATCTATCTAAAACATAAAATAGAAAAGCTGGTATAAAAAAAAAAAATGAGTAAAAATTTATGTTCGGATTCTTAGCCGCATTTCTGATCCCAGGAGTCAAGAGTGACAAGAGAGAATGAGGCCATATTTCTTTCTTGAGGTTTGGGATATCACATAAATTTGCCGTTCAAAAGTTGGTGTTGAAAATATATATAATTAAGGAAAAAAACAAGGAAGTGCAAAATAAAAACGGTTGAATTAAAGTGTTTCATAAAAACATGATTGTATTCAATATTTGTTACCTAGTTACCAAATATTTAGCGCAAACATGCATATGATTAGTATCAAGTAATATTTAGATAAGCAGGAAATCAACCTATAAAACAGTATAGTAACTCTTCGTAAAAATTCACAATTCAAACCTTTGTATTTTCTTTACAATTTGTTTAACATTTGTTTTGTTTCTACATTTTTTTTTTATACTCTTCTCCCAAGAAGAAAAATATTGATTACGTTTAGTCTCCAATTGATATAAAAGAAAAAATGAAAAGGACGCTCTTTCATCTAAATCACTGCCTTTAGATATGCAGAACAATTTGGAAGTGTTTCCGAACTCTCAGGGTATAGCAATTCTTGTTGTATATTGACAAAACTAACAAAAAGATTTGTGTTTAAATAGTATATGCATTAGAAATAGTTTCTTCTGTGTTGGAATTAAACTAAGCTTTAGGTAATCGATTTTTGCACGAAGGTAATTCAATACTTATGCGCAACTGTAGAAATAAAGAATATTATTGACTGAAATACTTTTGACTGAAAATATTTATAAATATACTTTGAAATGTGAGTATATACTATCAAGTGTCTTTGAATAATAGAAAAAAAATATACGCATTCATTTATTTCAACCAAACGATTGAATATATATATATATATATATATATATATATATATATATATATATATATATATATATATATATATATATATATATATAGATAGATATATATATACATATATAAATACATATATATATACATATATATATATACATATATATATACATATATATACACATATATATATACATATATATACACATATATATATACATATATATACACATATATATATACATATACATATACATATACTGTAAATATATTCATATATATAAGTATATATAAGTAATATATATATATATATATATATATATATATATATATATATATATATATATGCATTTAATATATATATATATATATATGCATTTAATATATATATATGCATTTATATATATATATATATATATATATATATATATATATATGCATTTAATATATATATATATATATATATATATATATATATATATATATATATATATATATGCATTTATATATATATATATATATATATATATATATATATATATTATGTGACGAACAATTACCCCTTTACAATGGGCGGTAGTTCTCTTCACACAATAAAATAGAAGTCATATGGGTAGACTTCCAAATTCACTTGTTTCTTATTACGAGTGTATAAGATTGTCGATTATGATCAAATGTATCTTCTTAAAGCTGGTTGCAGACAATCGAAGCACCAATAGCAGGATAATTGGAGGACAGGAACAATAAACTATGTTATAAACAAAACTTTAATCTTACGTTAAATAAAATAATGAAAAAGCGCTTCAAAACAACAATAATAAGCAATGCAAAGTGAATGGGTGAGCAAGGTAGATGAATCTTGTGGTGAGAATAATGTATTCTAACAAAATCAATAAATTTGGGGTTACCTTATAACATGTAAGGTAAGAAAAAAGGAATGATCTACAGCAGAAAGGTGAGTGTAAACAAAAGATAATGAGAAGAATGGAAGGAAGATGGCGCTGAAATAAGGTGATGTATTTACAAAGAAAATGGAAAAATAAACATTAGACAAATCAGATATGTTAGCATATGTACAACATATGGGGATATCACAGTCTCTCCTTGTTTTTTTTTTTTTTTTTCCATTTCCCGAGGATCAACCGAGGTTATCCTTTATAAGGAGTCTGCCACAATGTTTTCTCGTCCTGATATGGCGATTACTTGGATATTATGTGCAGAGAGTATGTATGACCATCTTAAAAGTTCAGGGTTGAGAGTAGTGGACCTATGGAGATGAGACAGAGGAGAGTGGTCACTGTAGACGTAGATCGTGTCTTGTCCATCAACATTTTTTTTTTCCATTTCCCGAGGATCAACCGAAGTTATCCTTTATAAGGAGTCTGCCACAATGTTTTCTCGTCCTGATATGGCGATTACTTGGATATTATGTGCAGAGAGTATGTATGACCATCTTAAAAGTTCAGGGTTGAGAGTAGTGGACCTATGGAGATGAGACAGAGGAGAGTGGTCACTGTAGACGTAGATCGTGTCTTGTCCATCAACATATATCTCGTATCTCTGGATGGTAGCTACGATGGCGAATAGTTCTTTCTCCACAGTGGGCCAATTTAGTTGGGAACCCATAAATCGTCCACTGGAATAAGAGACTGGTAACAGATCTGCTAGTGGGGGCAGGTTTCCTGTTATTGCTGTTATTGGAGCAGGATGCTGTAATAAAATGCCCCCATATCCAAGATCACTAGCGTCTGTTTGGAGATAGAATGGTTTGGTGAGGTTTGGTGCCATTAATATAGGAGGAGATGACAAGTAAGTTTTTAGCTGGTTAAATATTTGATCATGTTGTTGGCTCCAAGAAAAATTTACTTTTGAAGAAGTTAAAGCAAATAGTGGTCCTGTGAATGGTGAGAAATTTGGACTGAACTTAGAGTAATATCCTACCATACCTAGAAATCTTTTTAATTCCTGTTTGGTAGTTGGACCAGGATAAGAAGTTATGGCGCTAATATTTGCATCATGGGGTAATACTTTACCACTGCCAACTCGATGACCAAGGTAAGATACCTGACCTTTGCAAAAATTACTTTTTGCTAAGTTGATCGTTAATCCATGTTGTTTCAACCTTGAGAAAACTTTTTATCTTTTGAATATGGTTTACCCATGTGTCAGAGGCAATAATGATGTCATCTAAATATACAAATACTTTTTCCCAAGTCCTGTAAAATTAAAGACATTACTCTTTGGAAGGTGGCAGGTGCGTTGGCTAATCCGATTGGCGTTTCGTTATAACTAAATAATCCAAATGGAGTGATAAATGAAGAAATTTCCTTTGCCGTTTCTGTTAATTTGATTTGGTAATAACCCTTCAACAAATCTATTTGGGTTAAGTAGGTCGAATTACTTACTTGGTCAATGATATCTTGTATTCTTGGTAGAGGATACGAATCTTTAATTGTTAAATTATTAATTTTCCTGTAATCGGTACAAAGACGAAATTTACCATTTTTCTTTCCTACTAGGAGACATGGGGAAGCCCATGGTGGCGCACTGGGTTTTGCCAATCCTTCTCTTATCAAGTAGTTCACTTCTTCTTTCATGATACCAAATTTCTTCTGTGATGTTCGATAGAAAGCTTGTTTAATGGGTGCAACACCTGGTTATAGTTTGATGTCATGATCTAGCATGGTGCATCTGCCTGGTTTATCTGAAGCTATACTAGGAAATTCATGGAATAAAGCTACTAAAGATTTACATTTTGATGCAGATAAGGGTTGTAGATAGTCTGATAAGTTTTCCAAGATCTTTGAGTTTTGAGAATCCTGCCAAGATGCAGTTATTGGATCATCTGTAAATTGATCCATAGGACAATCTATGTATGGTATGGCACTAGTAATCATTACCGTTTTACTTTCAGCTGTTGAGGGAGACAAATAGGCCTTTAAGAGGTTTATGTGGACTAATTGAGTAGACTTACGCTTATCTGGAGTGGCGATTATATAGTTGGTTGGCGAGATACGTTGAGTGATAGTATAAGGTCCCTGGTATTTCTCTCGTAGGGGAGAGCCTGCAATCGGATGGTATAGCAGCACTGCATCACCTACTTTGAAACTTCTGGTTTTAGCCTTTTTATCATAGTTAATCTTCATCTTCTCTTGAGCTGTTATCAAGTTAGTTTTGGCAATGGAGTGAAGATCTGAAAGTTTCCTGTTGAGTTCTGAAATATATTGGGAAAGAGGTACCTCATTATCTCCCAACTTCAGGATGCGTTCTTTGACTGAACTGAGGATAGTTCGTGGCCGTCGACCGAAGAGTAGTTCAAAAGGTGACATACCAGTAGACTGATTTCGAACTCCTCGTATGATGTACATGATCAGTTCCAAATCGCAATCCCACTCGTTACCTGAACTATGGATGTATTTCCGGAGAAGATTTTTAATGGTCTGGTGAGTGCGTTCTAATGCTCCATTGGTCTGTGGATGGTAAACTGAGGAAGATACTTGGGTTATATGGTAATCTTTCATAGCTGTTTTAAATGTATGACTCATGAAATTGGTTCCTTGATCACATTGTAGTTCAGTTGGAAATCCTACAATAGTAAATATGGACACTAGTGACTTTAGGATGTTCTTGGCTGAAATGTTTCTTAAAGGTACTGCAAATGGATAACGGGTAGTTGGGCATAAGGCCGTAAGCAAGTATTCATGTCCCCTTTTTGTCTTAGGCAAAGGGCCTACACAATCTACTATGATCTTACTGAAAGGTTCTTTAGGCACAAGTATAGGTTTTAGCGGTGCAACTGGTACTTTTACATTAGGACTACTTACTTTTTGACATGTTGTACATGTTTTTACGTACTCTTTAATGTCATTCTTCATGTTTGGCCAATAAAAGTCTTGACTGATGCATTCATATGTTTTAGTGATACCAAGATGAGAGTCAGCAGAGTGAGACAATTCTAGGATCAGAGGTCTTATATCCTTAGGAACAACTACCTGGAATAGATCCTTCCAGGTTTCTAGATGACTGTTCTTGCTGGACCTGAATCTTCTCATTAGTACATTATTATTAATATAAAAATAAGAACACTTGTTGGTATCCTTTGGTTTCACTTGGTTGAAACACTGCTGTAGAGTGACATCTTTCCTTTGTTGATAGCTAAAGGAATCAGGCTGGATCTTATATGTACTCATCAACTCGTTGAAATCCATAGGTTCAGAGACTGGCAACGGGTTTGATGATGATTCAGTAGGGGTGTCCTTTTTACTGCTTCGTGTCACTGCTAAGCATTCCTCCTGTACAACATCACCTGGAGATACTGCTATTAAGTTTGTTAAGACAACAGAGTTAGCTATGTCATTACCCAGGATTACATCTACATTCTTGCATGGTAACAGTTCTGGATTTACAGCTACTTCAGTAGTTCCAGAGAAATAAGGACAATGAAGGTTTACATTAATGAGAGGCAACGTAGACTTACTGGTTAGGTCATTAACTGCAACATACCTGTGAGTTTCACCTTTAGATTGTATTACTTTAGGAGAGACGATCGTTTGAGAGGATCCAGTGTCTCTGAGTATGGTTACAGGTTTACCATTTATTTTGCCTGAGCAAGTGAAGGGTGCAAACGCTTGGGACTCGTGTGATGCACAATGGAAGGTCTTTTTCTTCTCCACCTTAGGTTTTGGTTCCTGTTTGGGCAGATTCATTTGCTTAGGAGAGAATTGAGGGGGATTAGGTTTTCTCTTTAAGTATGAAGCTGCACAATGTGGATCAGGACATTCTGAAATATGATGTCCTTCTTGTTTGCAGTATGTACAAGTTTCCTTAGGTCTAGTTTCTCTGTATGGGGTTTTACCTACTTTATGAATAAGAGCATAGTCATCTGCCTTTAAAGCTGCTTTCTTAGGGTCAGATTCATTCTGCTCTCTTAGATACACATTAATGCCACCTGGTATTTTCCTTAAGAACTCCTCCATTACTATTAAATATTTCAACTGCTCAAAAGTTTTGACATCTGCTTTGTCTACCCACTTCTGAAACTGTTTAATCTTTCCATTCATAAATTCTAAAAAGGTCTGCTGAACTTGCTTCTGACTATTACGAAATATTTGCCTATATCCTTCCGCAGTAATAGAATAAGCATCAAGGATTGCCTGCTTAATTATGAAATAATCATGTTCTTCTAACATAGTGGCACATACAGATAATGCTTTACCTTTAAATGAGTTCCGGATGATCAAATACCATTTGTCCTGAGGCCAATTGAGATTCTTGGCTGTGTCTTCGAACACAGAAAAGTAGTTATCAGGTTCCCGTTCTTCAAATGTGGGCAGCAATTTCTGCACCTTGCCCACATCAAAGGGTTCGGGAATTAGCTTACCTTCTTCCTTTTCTTTCAGTCTTATAAATGCCAGATCCCGTTCTGTTAATGTGGCCGCTTCTCTCTCAATCTGCAGCCTAACACGGAGAGCTTTATTTTTCTGTTCACTTTCTTTTTCTTGTTGCTCCAAAGCAGTTGCAGCAGTTTCCACCTTGATACGTTCTAGGGAAGCAGCGGCAGCAGCCGTGCGCTCAGCAGCAGCGGCTTTCCTATCTTCTAACTCAGCGGCGGCAGTTGCGGCTCGTTCAGCACCAGCGGCTTTCCTTTCTTCTACCTCAGCGGCAGCAGTTGCGGCTCGTTCAGCAGCAGCGGCTTTCCCTTCTTCTACCTCAGCGGCGGCAGTTGCCGCTGCAGTTGCGGCTTGCATCTTCATCTTTTCCAACTACAGCTGCAGACTTAGTTTATCTAAGTCACCATTTGGATTGGTAACGGTTAGAGCTCTAACTTCAGCCGATTCTTCTTCTGGAACAATATCTTCATCTACAAGGAAGTTCAAAATATGACTGGGAATTACACATTTTACGGCAGTTGCGGGAACCTGTACATCATAATGGCGAGCTAGATTCTTTAGGTCAGTTTTGTGGCAACTGTGAGAGATTCCACATGATCCCGTGGTGATACAATAAATTGTTGCAAGTTGAAAGGCATTTTGAATGTCGCCCGTGGCGCAAGATAAGTACAAACTATAATAAATATCCAAACTTTATAAGAATAAGTATAAGATCATACGATTGCAAAATAACAATCTTTCGATCACAGAAATACAAAATAGCGATCACAAAATTACAAGATCGAGAGATCACAAAATTACAAAATTATATGATTAAATCACCTTACACAAAAATAGCTTGAATACAAAATTAAGTCTCGCATAACTTACGATAATACTATAAAACTTTTATTCACCGTTAAC
>NC_090744.1:74605609-74615609 GCF_036898095.1 Palaemon carinicauda | reverse complement strand
AGATTAAAGGAGATGGTGGTGCTCTGGGCCTAACTGAAAACAGTGCACAACTCCAAAGGTGGATGGTGGCTGGGCCAGAAGTGTCAAGAGTTGTGAATGAGTTTAAAACTGTGGTGGAAGGACTATGGGGACAGGCGGAAAAGCATTCAGACCAAAGACACCGTGAAGCTCAACAGGGGGTACAGACAACAAACAGAAAGCAAGTCAAATCCTTGTGTGATACATTAGAAGGCATGGGAAATCCATTCATGGAAGATTCATCTGATCTTCTTGTATTAGGCACCCAGGATGTTGTAGACAAAGAGATTTTAGAAACCGTAAGGCATATGTAAAGGGTGGGAAATGTACAATATAGTGATTTTTGTGAAGGAACGAATAGAAGACAGAACCAAAAGTCTGACAGACCCTATCAAAAGGAACAAATTTCCTCTATTCAGCAGCCAGCCCACCTGCAAAGTGTCAAAGGAGAAGCAACGAATTGCATCATTGAAACAAGACTGTTCTCTTTTCTCTAAACTGTATGTCTTGCCAAATGAGAGATGGGGATATTGATGAGTTTTTCCGCCATGAAAATCAGTCCAGTCCACCATCATTGTCACAGGGTGAAAAACTTCAACATGGGACCAAAGCTGATCTTCTCCCATTCCTTATACAGCATAGTACCACAATCAAGGACAAGCCTGATACTGATGCAGTTCTTCTATAGTAGATGGGGCTGCCATTGTTGATAGGCTTAACCCAGGTGCATCAAGAACATTTCAAGAGTATGCTGACCAGGTATTTGTACCACATGTAAAGCGTCAACTGGAGTCAGCAAGAAGATTTGATATTATCTTTGATCAGTACTTCCAAGACAGTCTGAAGGTGACTGCTAGGAGTCTCAGATGAGAGGGGGACCGCAGAAAAGTAAAGGCTAACACTCCTGTTCCTGGCAACTGGAAGGCTTTCTTGCGGTGTGATGCAAACAAAGCCGAGCTCTTCAGTTTTCTAGCGGATCAATGTGCTACTGTCAGCTGTCCAGAGGGCAAGCAAATTATGTCCACAAAAGGAGAATTGGTCCTTTGCAACCCCCAGAGGGACAGTATTGATTAAATATCTCCGTGCTCCCATGAGGAAGCAGACACAAGGCTTCTTCTCTATGCAAAAGATGCTGTTCAACATGGTTGTGCGAGGATCATGATCAGAACTGTGGACACTGATATAGTAGTGTTAGCTATAGCATTGCATCTTCCAATTCATGCAAGTGAACTGTGGATCAGCTTTGGGGTTGGGGATAACTTCAAATATATCCCTGTACACACCATAGCTGGTTCTTTAGGTCCAAAGTGTCGAGCTCTGCCTATGGTTCATGCCTTCAGCGAGTGTGACAACACATCCTCCTTTGCTGGTAAAGGGAAGAAATCTTCTTGGGAGACGTGGCAAATATGTGAAAGTGTAACTGAGGTGTTTGCAGACCTTGGGAATGTACCAACACTGGAGAGAATTGACCAGCACATGGCAAACCTTGAGCGATTTGTTGTTCTGCTTTATGACATCTTCCACATCAGCTTATGAAGCGAGAAAAGATCTCTTCACCAGGAAGGACAGGTCTATTGATCTCATACCACTAACTTCTGCTGCTCTCTGCCAGCATGTCATAAGAGCATCTTATCAAGCGGGTCATGTTTGGGGCCAGTCACTTCTACCAAATTTTGTTTTACCTTCACCTGTTGAATGGGGTTGGATGAAAAGACCTGGGAATGCATGGGAACCCTATTGGTCAGATCTGCCTCAAGCATCAGTTTCCTGTATGGAATTCCTGAAATATGGATGTGTCAAAGGCTGCAGAGGAAGATGCAAGTGTGTGAAAGCACAACTAGCATGTACGGCTCTGTGCAAATGCTGGGCGGATTGTTGCCTGTGTGTGATTAGACTGTGTACTTAAATTAGTCATTTCAGTACTGTACAAGCAATTCATGGTTACAAGGATAAAACCTATTTTGGGATTAAGTTAATATAAAATTCTTCATATTGAGTTAATAAAACACTGTACTTATGTTTGACATTCAAATGCATTCTTTACTTTACGTTAAATTGCAGAACAAATATGATTACAGCCGGTTTAATATTTTTGTAGGCAATTTCTGTAACAAAGAGGCAATTTGCTCCTTAAATATTTGTCTTATGTGCCCAAATTTGCTTTTAAAGTATAGAACATCCTTGAAAATATAGGTTTAGACTCCAAAATTGTAACTATACGATGAAAATCATTCGAATAGCAGCATTCTCCAGATTTTTGGCGGCCATCTTGAAAAAAGCGACCATATTGGAAAGATATCAAATGGGTCTCTATCACATTTCAAAAGGTACATCTCAAGCTAACTTTGTGCAAAATTTGGTGCTTTTAACCAAATTTGAACTATTTTTACTAAAAACGGCTGGACTAAATAGATCAAAATGGAAATAACAGTGTTACCTTCCTCAATGAATATTTCAAAAGATTGGAACATTAAATCACCTGTAAGTTCCTTGTCCAATTTTTATATAGCGATCACGCGCATGAACACAAACACATATATACATATAAACACACACACACACACACACACACACACACACATATATATATATATATATATATATATATATATATATATATATATATATATATATATATGTGTGTGTGTGTATGTATATATCTACATATATATATATATATATATATATATATATATATATATATATATATATATATATATATTTTTGGGCTCAAGCCATGTCGTCCTGATGGAAGTTCCTATAGGGTAGCTTCCTAGGGTATATTACAACTACGGCGATATTCCCAGAGAATTTACCTTAAGGTACCAGAATTCTAACTCCTGGAGCGAGTATCCCTCGTGAAAGGGATATCGCGACATATCAGAGGACGTATTCTAGACACGTCACATGGCAATCTACATCCTGGACAGAGATTTCGTCTCGTAGGAGGTGATTGGCGAGATACGAATTCGGGAAAGAAAAAGGGGAGCCGCTCCCAAGGATTCCCTATCCCCCGATTCGTATGTGTGCCTGGCGCCAATCCTGGCGCCATCTGTATTCCTTTTTGCGTAGCTTAACAACTCGGTGTTTTTTCCTGTTTTTCTCGCAAATCTTGGATTTATTCGACTTTTCATGGCTTCTTCGTCTTCGTCGGCCTCTGATAAGTTGAGTATAGTGTCTGTTATGTATAAATGTAGGCTCTTGGTAAAATTTTGAGTGATTAATAGGATTAATCTTTGATACAAGAGCCGTAGCCTACCAGAGGCGTCTTGGACGCTGTCGCTCGCTAGGTATAAGTTAGTTAGTCAGAGCGACATTCCTGGTTGTTTTGCTTTAATAAATTTTAGCTATTTAGCATTACATAGGATTTCCTTTCGTGCTTAGTATTATTTGGCGAAGTATTCGCCATTCTGGCCTACGCTACGCCATGTAGCCTAGTCGTTTGGTCCTAGTACTTCATGCATGATTATGGTTTTTCCGAGTGTAATTAAAATTTTATTGAAGCTTTAGGCTATATTTTATACATTTTAGACTGTGTGGAATATTTCCAAGATAGTATACGAGTGAGTTTCGGTGAATTAGGTAATCGATTCTCTTGGTGCCTAGGCTAGTTGCTTATGTAGCCTTAGTATACTTTATCATACTCCCCGGTTGCTTTCTTTTCTTCGGAGAAGGTATGCAATCCCTTTCCCTCTGTTTAAGCCTTGGGCTTATCCCTAAGTGGTTTTTTCCGAAATTTATTTTCGATAAAACTATACTAGGGTGTTACTGTACCTTCCTGTTCCTGTAGTTATGGTTCAAGAGGGACAGAACAACAGAGTTTTTAGTCTGAGTCTGTGTTGTCTGGCTTGGGGCTGAGTCCCCCTCGCTGACCTAACACATACAAAGGGAGCTTAGCTCCCTTAGGTCACTACCGAAGGTTTCTGTGGATATGATTCCTTCTTTTGTGATCTACCAGACTAGTCCTGTTGCTGTTCTCGCGGGAGGATAAGTTCTTCCCTTGGGAGTAGCAACGCCTTCCTTGCTTTGGTGCTCTGGAAGCTGGCAAGTATTGCTGGCCTTTCCCCTTAGATCTCCCTTAGGCTAAGATAAGTTTCTTAGCTGCGGGTGATCTGTCACTAAAGCAAGGTTGGCAGGACCCTCTTGTCCCTTCCCCCTCTTTCTTCATACTGTACTGTACGTCGTTCTACATCTGGACCTAGTATAGGTTAGGATGTGGAATTGACTCAGCCCCTTGCCGGCCGGCAGAGCTGGCCGGCAGGGGTCTCACTGTACTGTACGTCGTTCTACTTCTGGACCTAGTATAGGTTAGGATGTGGAATTGACTCCGCCTTTTGCCGGCCGGCAGAGCTGCTGGCCGGCAAGGGTCTTATGTTTTCGAGTGCTGCCCGGACCTCTCTTGGTCCCTCATCCATGCCTGCCGGCAGAGCCGGACGGCATTGGTCAAGGAAGCCTGAATTAGTTTCTCCCCTTCCTTATATGCACTCTTTCGGTTGCCGGGCTTGGAGGTTGTGTACACTCTTATCCCGGCATCCATTCTATTTTTCTTTTTCTCTTCTAGTGCTGTACCTGTCCCGGCTGCCGGCCTATGAGGCCGGCTGCCGGCCTATGAGGCCGGCAGCCGGGCAGGTGTAGTCCTCTGGTTCTTTTGCTGCCAGCTGGCATCGGTCTTGTACCTTTGCCGGCCGGCTTATGTCAGCCCTTGTCTGCCGGTCACCAAGAGTGTGGCCGGCAGCTGGGTACTACCTTGTGTAGTTGCTGGCCGGCAGCCATTGCCGGCCAACACTGGCTGTTACCGGCCGGCAGTTGCTGCCGACCGGCACAGGCATTTGAACCAGAGTGCTGCCGCCCTATAGCTGTTAAGTAGTATACTTTAAAGCTAGTTGTGGTGTGTGCCGGCCGGCAAAGGCAGGCCGGCACACATCCCCTTATACTGTCCTAGTATTCTTCAGTATAACATATACAGTAAGAAGAAAACTATGGTAAGGGTTTTGGTACAGCACTGTGTCTTCTAACACTATTGTTTTTTCTTGCACATCCCTTTGCTGTTGCCCTACAGATAGGAAGCTGAGTTCTTCCCTGTCTATTATCCAGGATCTTAAAATCATTGCTTAGGTGTGAGCTCCACCTGTTTCCTCTGGAAACCTTGCATTGGTTACTCTAGAAGAGATAAACCATTTTGATTTTATTATCTGGAAGGCTGCAACAATGGGTTGTGTGTCTTTCCTTTCTGAATTGTTATGCTATACTATGCATATCCAGTGATACATAGTTCACTTGATACTCATGGAAATTTCTTCTCTTTACAGAAGGACACTCCGAAGTGGGGAAGTGCTTTCTGCAATGTCAGCAGCAAGAACCTCTGCGGACATGAGTTTTGTAGGAGACACGCAGCATACGCTGTCTCCAAGGATGATCTCCGGTATTGGGACCCTCAGGTATGTACTGTGTGCATTAACCTGATTACTGAGACATTTAAATAGCTAGGAAGAAGCTTCGTACCTGGGTAAGGGGCTTCCAAAAGAACACTTCTGGCCCTTATCTTCCAAGTGAGAAGATGAGGGCGTATCCTTTCCCTAAGGCATCAGCTGATGCAGTGATTCCCCAGCCTCAAGAGGAGATCTCCTAAGTTCAGATCCAGGTGGATGCTGAAGTCGCGGTCGCGATGCAAGACATCCAGCTAGATGACAGGATGTCTGATGTGGACGGGTGTCAGGAGGAAGACCTCCTGGCAGAAGCCCAGGATGAAGTTCAAGCCCCTCTATATCGGCCGGTCTCCCAGTAGAGCTGGGACAGGCCCTCTCTTCTATTGTTGGAATGATCCAACAAATGCAGAAGGAGAATCAGGAGAAGGCGGCTGCAATGGAACTGCGAATGCAGTGCCTTGCAGAATCACATGGGCCCTAGAAAAAAGCTCAATGTGGAAGACCTTCCCTTGTGCTCAGATGCTAACCCATGGAGGTATTCTGAGCACATGCCGATGACGACTGGAAAGATCGTCATCTCGGATAAGCTGGGCTCAGTTCCCCTGGAGGTGAAATTCTGGCCCAGCAAGGCATCATATCCTGACTGTTATGTCCGGCTGAGGAAGGAACCAGCTTCAAAGGAGGAGACAGAGCCGAAGGCGGTCATAGTGATGGACCATGCTAAGGCTCAAGCTCTACTTTCATCCTCGATGAAAGAGAGGGGCTTCTCTAACTCAAAGGTAGCCGCATTGAATAGGAAGCTCCCTTCCTTTGTGTCCTCGCCTACTAGAGCCTTCCCCTTTTTACAGAAAGGGTTTCTGGCTCTACTAAAAGCAATCGAGGCCAGCAAGTCTTGCCCCTCCCTAGAGGAGTGTAAACCCTTGTCGCTGGCCCTGCCTATGGACCACAAAGACTGGAAGGACGTCCATCTTACGTTCTCAGTGGGAAAGTTGGAGGCTGATATTGCCGGACGTCAGTTCGGCAAGGACCTCCCTAAGCTGTCTGACTTTCTTTTGCGAAGTGAGTTCGATACAAAAGAAAGACTGACTGCTTCAATGTCTCTTCAGACTACTCTCGCGATGATGGCAAGTGACCCCAAGGTCCATGAAATGTTCATGGTAGTGGCCAAGCCTCATCTGGCCACAGTGACGAAGGACCTTTATGGCTTCGTCAAGGCAAGGAGAGCTTGTAGGGAGTTCGTGTTTACCTCGGCTACGGTGAGGTACGAGCCAAAGAAACTAATCTCCTCCAACATTTGGGGAAAAGACCTTTTCCCTACCGACTTGGTCAAAGAAGTTGTTGATAAGGCCGCCTTGGAGAATAGAAACCTTCTCCAGAAGTGGGGCCTGGCTATCAAAAGAAAGTCTTCCCCGGATGAAGGTCCTCAACCAAAGAGGAAGACTATGAGGACTAGGCTACCGTCTCGGCCAGCCAAGCCTCTTAGACAGCAACAGCAACTGCAATTGCCATTGCCCCCAGTGCCCCAGATCGTGGCACAAACCCCGACCACCTTTCAGTGGGTACCCCAGGCCGTGTCGACACAGTCCACGGCGTTCACCCCAGCGTTCGAAGGGCAGTCTACTTCCTTTCGAGCAAAGCCTAGAGGAGCAGCCAGAGGCTCGTCTAGACGCCCCTCAAGGGGAAGGGGATTCAGGGGTGGTCGTGGTCAGGAAGGCAAGACCTCAGGACGGCAGTCCAAGTGAGGTGATACCGGTAGGAGGGAGACTTCTGAAATTTCGGGATCGGTGGACCTTCGATCCCTGGGACCACAGCCTACTCAAGAATGGACTGGGCGGGAGCTGGTACAGCACTCCACCCCCGTGCCTTCGGTTTTTCCAACACTCCACCCCCGTTATGGAGGAGTACGTTCAAGAACTGTTGGAGAAAAAAGGTGATCCGAAGGGTGAAGCCCATCAATTTCTAAGGGAGGCTGTTTTGTGTTCCCAAGAAAGACTCGAAAAAGCTCAGAGTCATTCTGGACTTGTCGCCACTCAACAAGTTCATAGTGAATTGCAAATTCAAAATGCTAACACTGCAACACATAAGGACCTTACTGCCCGAGAGGGCATATTCCGTCTCTATAGACTTGTTAGACGCCTATTGGCACATTCCAATTAGCCATCGACTCTCCCCCTACCTAGGTTCAGGCTACAACGAAGACTATACGCCTTCGGAGCCATGCCATTCGGGCTAAACATAGCCCCAAGGATTTTTACGAAGCTTGCGAGCGTAGCTCTCAAACAATTACGCCTAAAGGGAATTCAGGTAGTAGCCTACCTGGACGACTGGTTGGTGTGGGCAGCATCCGAGACAGAATGCTTGCAAGCTTCCAGTCAAGTGATCCAGTTCCTAGAGTACCTAGGCTTCAAGATCAACAGAAAAAGTCTCGACTTTCTCCATCTCAAAAGTTCCAGTGACTGGGAATCCACTGGGACCTTTTGTCACACCGTTTCTCCACCCCGGCGAAGAAAAGGAAGGAGATAGCGGGTTCTGTCAAGAGACTTCAAGATTCCGAAAGGATATCAAGACACGAGCAGGAGAGAGTACTGCGCTCTCTCCAGTTTGCTTCGGTGACAGACCCAGTGCTAAGAGCACAGCTAAAGGATGCAATCGGAGTTTGGAGAAGTTATGCATCAAACGCGTGAAGAGATCTGAGAAGACCAGCCGCTTCGGCTAAGTACTCTTCTCAGGCCTTGGTCCCAAGCCAGACATCTAAAGAAGTCGGTTCTTCTTCAGCCACCTCCCCCGTCGGTGACGATTCACTCAGACGCCTCGAAGGAGGGATGGGGAGGTCACTCTCATCGGAAAAAAGTCCAGGGGACTTGGTCCAGGCTATTCAAGACCTTTCACATAAAACTTTCTAGAAGCTAGGGCAGTGCTCCTTACCTTAAAGAAAGTCTCCCCGCGTCACTCGATCCACATAAGGTGGTGATAGACAGCGAGGTAGTTGTGAGATACTTGAATCGACAAGGATCGAGGTCACCACCTCTCAACCAGGTGATGTTGGCCGTCTTCCGATTGGCGGAAAAGAAGAAGTGGTACCTGTCGGCAGTTCACCTTCAAGGAGTCCGCAATGTGACAGCGGACGCTCTATCCAGGTTCACACCGATAGAGTCGGAATGGTCCTTAGACGCAGGATCATTCTCCTTCATTCTGAATCAGTCCCAGAACTGCAGATAGACCTCTTTGCGACGAAAGACAACAAGAAGTGGCCCCTGTACGTGCCCCGTACGAGGACCCCTTAGCGGAAGCAGTGGACGCAATGTCCCTCGACTGGAACAGATGGTCCAAGATTTATCAGTTCCCTCCTCACAACCTTCTGTTGAGGGTCCTCAACAAACTGAGATCCTTCAAAGGGTAGCGGCAATAGTGGCCCACAAGTGGCTGAACAGCGTGTGGTTCCTCCTGGCATTGGAACTGTAGCTGAAGTTTGTACCACTACCAGATCCAGTTCTGACCCAGCGAGTCCAGAAGTCAACTGTCTGCGCTTCATTACAGAAAACCCGGACCCTGCAGCTCATGATTTTCTCTCCCTAGCGGTGAGAAAGCGTTTCGGGATTTCGAAAGCCAGTATAGACTTCCTTGAGGAATATAAGTGCAAATCTACTAGAAGGCAATATGAGTCATCTTGGAGAAAATGGGTGGCCTTTAGTCAAGGCAAAGATTCCGCAGGAGATCTTGACAGACTTCTGCTTATCTTTCTTCTCCACCTCCATGGTCAAGGGTTGGCAGCGAACACGATTTCAGCGTGTAAGTCTGCTTTGACAAGACCCATTCTATATGCCTTCCAGGTCGACCTAGGTAACGAGATCTTTAATAAAGTCCCGAAAGCCTGTGCTAGGCTCAGACCTTCAGCACCTCCAAAGCCCATTTCATGGTCTTTAGACAAGTTCTTCATTTCGCTTCTCTGTTGAGCAATGAAGAGTGTGCGTTAAAGGATTTGACACAAAAAGTTATTTTCCTATTTTGCACTCGCGTCCGGGGCCAGGGTTAGTGAGACTGTAGCCTCTCGAGAGAGGCAGGTCGTGTTCAGTTCCTGGATGGGGGAGAACTGAACCTGTTTCCGGATCCTACGTTTCTCGCCAAGAATGAGTTACCCACCAACAGGTGGGGTCCCTGGAGAATCTGCCCTCTGAAAGAAGATGCATCTCTATGTCCAGTAGAATGCCTAAAGGTCTATCTTCATAGAACTTCAGACTTCAAGGGTGGTCAACTATTCAGGGGAGAAACATCAGGCTCAAATTTATCTCTGAATCAACTTAGAGCGAAAATCACATATTTTATTCGCAGAGCGGATCCTGACAATACACCCGCAGGTCACGATCCGAGGAAAGTTGCCTCATTCTTAAATTTCTTTAATTGTATGGATTTTGAACATCTCCGTTCATATACTGGCTGGAAGTCTTCCAGAGTGTTCTTTCGCCACTATGCAAAGCAAGTAGAGGAACTAAAAGAGATCTGTGGTAGCAGTGGGTCGCTGTGTTAACCCTACTGTTTAACTCTGCGAGGAACAGTGG
>NC_090744.1:74584759-74587259 GCF_036898095.1 Palaemon carinicauda | reverse complement strand
AAATACATTACACATTAAATGAAACTAACGAAGCCAAGATGCCCCCTCATGTTTATCTACCTGGGGAGACACCAAGGGGAATTAAAATTTTTTCGTACAACCTAGATTAACCTACAGTCTATGGCAACGTTATGGCTGGGGACTGTGCATTTGGGCACTAATGCTGGGGGAACATATCTTCTACTCTCTCATCTGAGCTCTTTAGGCGCTTGACCTTCCAATTGTAGTTCTGGAGGTCTATGCCCCACTTCATGAGCCCTTTATTCTTCTTACGTAGCTCAGTCAAGTATGTTGCTGGGTTATGGTTTGTTAGGATTGTCAGTGGAACTCGTGGTTAGCATAATATGCACTGGCACACCTAGTTGTTATAGCTTTGAGGCAGCGTGTGAAATTATCGATCATTGTTAATCGAAAATGATTTCCACGCTTCCTCCGGGTCAGGGAACTTACATACTCCACCAACACAGGAAAAGGAATACCTGCGGATGGAACGGGTTGGAGAGGAGCCCTTGGCACTACCTGGTTTGGGTTACAGGCAATTTGGCACGGATGGCATGAAGTTACGGAAGCCTTAACACTCTTCTGCAAGCCCCGCCAGAAGAAATGAGGCTGTAGCAGTCATTTTGCTGATTCCTTCGAGAAACAACCAGATCAAACTTAAACAGCTCAAGGTACAGTGTTAGCCATGCAAGAAATTACGTGGAGGGGAAAGACGCTCTAGCCCTACGCAAGAGTCTCATGGAAGGAAGGATGAAGATGGTGCTGGGAAAAAGGCACAAAGGCTGTAAAAAATGCCTCTGGAGAAAGAACTATCACCAAATAGTAAGCCTGGCTAATAATTGAACAGGAGCCTAACTTGAAAACCAGAGGCACGACAATGGGTGAGCTAAACTTAAGAAAAATTTAAATCACAGCCATAAACGACCCTCTAAGCTAGACAATTAAAAAAATGGAATCACGACTATGGGTGACCGTCTATGCTAGTCATAAAAAAATGGAACTACAACTGTGAGTGAACTTCTATGTTAGTCATGAAAAAAAATGGAATCTCAACTATGGATGACCCTCTATGCTAGTCATAACATAAACGGAATCCCAACCATGGGTGAACCTCTATGTTAGTCATAAAAAAATTGGAATCCCAACAATGGGTGAACCTCTATACCAGTCATAAAGAAAAATGGAATCACAACTATGGGTGAGCCTCTATGCTAGTCATAAAAAAAAAATTGGAATCACAACTATGGGTGAACCTCTATGGTAGTCATAAAAAAAATGGAATCCCCACAATTTGTGACCCTCTATGGTAGTCCTAAAAAAAAAAAGAATCTCCGCGATGTGTGACCCTCTATGTTAGTCATAAAAAAAATGGAATCGCCACGACGTTTGACCCTCTATGCTAGTCATATAAAAAAAATGGAATCTCCACGATTTGTGACCCTCAATGATAGTCATAAAAAAAATGTATTTGAAAAAAAAATTTGTGGGTGCGTTCTTGTAACACCACCACTTGCAATTCTGTGACTTCAAGCAAAGTTTGTATTTATACTTGAAGTATAATAAATTAAATAAAACAATGTCACTGAGTTTGCTTATTGCTTCGCTAAGAATATCAACCCCTTTACATATTTTCCCTTTCGTAAAAATGAATTTATGGAATTACACCTCACAAATAGTTTATCTACAAGATCATATACCCGTACTGAAAAATAAATGAAATTGAATGTCATATCATAAATACTCTATCTTTAGGTTAACAATTTTAAAACAATCGTACGAAAATTGTCCCTTTTTAATGAATTACACAAAAAATAATATCCCAGGAAAAGTTACAAAAACGAAATTATATGCCACTGAAAATTAAGAAAAATTCTAAATAACGTGGAAATGCAACATGTTCTTGCCGTTACCTACCAGAAATTATGCCTCACTGCCATAAAACATTTACGTGAATCTTAAGCCAAGAGTTTCCATATGAGACCAGCCTGTATCCTAGCACTAAAGATAAAGGATAAATTATTTCATGCACAAAAATGAATGATCGACATGTGCATGAACCACTTACCAACGTGCGACAACTTAGCAAAATCTCAGATCTGCGCTTTTGTTACATAGAATTTCGTAAACAAATAAAAAAGCTAATAATAACAGACAATAACAAACCTTGGCTTTGTTCGAAAACACGGGTGGGGCTGAGTTATATCAGGTTGGCCACGTTTGAATTGAACACGTGCTTAGCCTACTACATTCTCGAAAAATCTATTAAACTTCAATGATCTTTTCTTGTAACACAAAATAACACATGCACTTAATCCACAATATATTTTAATAAATATTCAGCACTATGACAACCGCCACTCAGAACTAACAAAACACAAATTCTTCTCAGATGGTTGGCTATCCTACAAAACAATGGGACTGAAGCCTACCACGGGGTGTTTAAAAACAAACGTTTCACAGTGCAAACACAGGCACAAATAAACAAGATTTTAATAAAAAA
>NC_090744.1:74559759-74569759 GCF_036898095.1 Palaemon carinicauda | reverse complement strand
GATAAAATATGAAAATGAAATAGCCCACCGGGAAGACATCACAATAATAGATGGATATAATTTAATATTCCGGACATACTTAGGGGACACTATGACCTTGTAATGGTAACATAAGGGAAAGTAAAAACAATGCAAAAGCCAAGAATCACAGTAGAGAAAGTAAAGAATTGAATAAAAAATAATAAATTAAATAAATTAAAAAAAAAAAAAAAAAAAAAAAAAAGGAAAACGTCTTGATACCTTAGAAAAATTTTATCAAGATTACTTGGACGAGAAAGAAAACCCAATTATGTGGAAGAAGTCAAGAACGAAGATGGTTGAAAAGAAAAGAAGGTCAATGGCAAAAGACCTAAGACCTATAGCTCTATTAAATATTTCGTATAAGATATTCATGATGAAGGTGAAAGAGGAAATTGAAAATCACATAAGAATAAATGAAGAAGATATTGAATGTCAAGCAGGATTTACAGGTGGAGGCAGGATAGAGGAAAATATCTTTATATTACAATATTGTGTGGAAGAGAGCTATAGAAACAAGAAACCCTTAATAGTAACTGCAATAGACTTTAGTAAAGCATTTGACTCCGTGAAATGGGAGATATTGATAGAGGTTTTAAAAGAATATAAAATTAATACCAAAATCATAAGTGTAATCGCAAATATCTATCAAGGAGATACTTCAGCCATTGACTTAGGAGAAGGTATAGAACAAGAAATGTTGGTTTCGAGTGGAAGAAAATAGGGTTGCACAGGATCAACTTCATTTTTTAAACTAATTACGTATATTGACATGAAGAAAATAGAAGAGGAATGAAAGGGTTTTAGAAATCCATTAATAAATATAGAATCCTTATTTTTTGCAGATGATGCCTTAGTAATTGTCGAGGATATACATAATGCAAAGCGTAGCATCCAAATATTCGTAGGAACTAGTAAAAAATTTGGGTTGGAAATTAATAAAGAAATTATCATCTACGACGTGGAAGAAAAGCAAGATCACATAAAGGGAATCAAAGTAGTATTAAGTTTAACATACTTTGGAATAAAGCTAGACAATAATAGGAACATATTTAAAACTCAGAAAAGGGTAATACTAGAAAAAAAACACAAAAATTAGCTAATTTAACATAATCAGTTATAGAGCAAAGTTGGAGTAAATTAATAATAGGAAAACCGTCCTAGAAAAGTATTGCTTTACCATCTATTTTGTATGGAACAACCATTATAAATCTAACAGAAACTGAAATAGAGAAACTACAAAGGATAGAGAACGGGATATACAGGAAGATTTTAGGTACCACTAAAAGCACAGATAATACTACTCCAGGAGGGAGAAAGGTTCATCTTCAATGAAAGCAAGGGTGATGGATGGGAAGCTGCAGTACTTAAATCGTACCCTGAAAGGCAAGAAGGACATTTTGAAAACAATTACCCTGTATCATCTAGAAAAAGAAGGAACATGGTGGAGGGAAAATACAAAAATTAAGTAGACATAAGACAGATAAGAAGAATGAGCAAGGCGGAAATAAAATTGGATACCAGAAACTTGGAAACTGAAAGAAGAAATAGAAAGTAAAATGAGCTTAGAAAGATATATAGAACGTGAAGAAAGAAATGACAGGAGAGCAGTTTATGACAGCACATTTGCTTGTGATATTTTTTAGAACAAGAACAAATACGTTAAAAGTAAACACTGTAAATAAACATAATGGCGGGAAAGTGAGCCCTAAGTATTGTGAAAATTAGGAGAAAGATTTGATACATGATTTTTTGTTTTTTCCCGGAATATATAAAAGAAAGGAGCGAAATAATTGAGCTACAACAACCTTACGAGCAAGAACTAAAGAAAATAGAAGGATTATTTTTATTTAGTGAAAGAGTATAGGAAAGAAAAAAAAAGCATTAGAGGAAGACAAAACAGTTTAATAAGATAAACTTTGGAGGCGCCATTGCAAAGGCTATGCCTCACCCCACTAAACCTGAACCTGAACCTGCGGGATACCAATTAGAGGGATAGAAGGCCCGAATTTGCAATTCATCTGCAGGCTATTCTTGCATTTTATTTTTTCAAATTGATGTAGATATTCGTCTCTAAAGCGGGGTTTACACGGGCGAGCAGCTCGTCGAGCCTGGCTCGACAACCCTGTGTTTGAATTGATGTTCAAGCGTGTAAACGGGGTATTTGGTTGTCGAGCGCACTTGTCCGACGGCTCGATGAAAGTCAGGCTCATCTTGACTTTTGTGGGCGGAGCTACATTGTTTGACGAACGGTGTGAACGTGTGAATGGGTGTCGAGCATCGAACCTCAGTTGTTATTCAAACCTGCTAGAGGTAACATCATTAAAGAAATTAATTATGGCTGCCATTAATGAAAGCAAGAATGAGAAGGAAGTCGTACTTGATTTCATACATGCATATCGGGCTCATCCAGCTTTAGGGAAAGTTAAATCAAAAGACTATTCCAATAAAGTAACCAGAAACAAAGGAATAGCGGCTCTGCATGAAATATTGAAAGAACTCGAGCCTGACTGCACACGATACGCCGTGACAAAGAAAATAAATTCTTCCCGATGCTAAATAGCGTAAAGTGACACTTGGTCTTTCATGTGGAGTTATGGTCCTCATAGTTGTATCTTCATAAGTAATCAAAGGGCTGAAACGATTCAGTAGATCAATATACGTGTCTTCATCCATACGCAAATAATTGCGCCTGTCATCTGGCTCTAATTTTTGACGTTGTTACTGTTCTTAGAATGATTTATTGTTAATTTATTCTCATCATTTATTTATTTCCTTATTTCCTTTCCTCACTGGGCTATTTTCCCTATTGGAGCCCTTGGCCTTATAGCATCTTGCTTTTCCAAGTAGGGTTGTAGCTTGGCTAGTAATAATAATAATAATAATAATAATAATAATAATAATAATAATAATAACGAGCAAGTTGGTGCTTGAAAATTTCTTTTTAGTAGCCAGTCCTTCGTCCACTATGATCTTTTTTTCCTTCTTAGTGCCACTGCTAAACCAATGGCTATCAAATCGTTCTAGTCGAGAGACATGTTGACGTTGTTTTAGCACAAGGCACACTGAGGTTCGATGTACTGTCTGAAAGCTCTTCGAGCCGTTCTACAAGTAGGTTCGACAACCGGGCTCGGCGAGCTGCTCGGCCGTGTAAACCTGCCTTAAGTGAGTTGCAGGTGAGAAAAACTTTGTTGTCTGTCAGCCTAAGTAATATTCTAGTGTAGCCTACAGAGCAATTCTGATATTGTCCTTCTTTGCATTATTTATTGGAGATACAAAATGATCATATCCTCTTCCTCTCTTATTATCGAGTCAGTAGGATCCTTTTACTTCTTAATAAAATACATAACAGTTTGATATTTCTATTTTTTGTTCTTGTAGTAGGATTCTCTGTTGGTATTATGAAGAGTACACCCAGTATTTCCTTGCTGTAGAGAGTATGAGCTGTAACATGAATTGAGATTTGATAGACAGAAACTAGCGAAAACTCAGTTTTTCTTTGTAAAGAAGAAAAAAAGTAAAGTAACGTATAAACCATATCTCTTTATTTGTGCCACTTAGAATGTTGTGATCGCCATTCCTCTAATCCAATACATTCGGCAACACTATTCTATCTCATTTCTTTTCTCTCTTGTTTGGTTTATTTTTTTTTTAGTTTATATATATGAAAGATATATATATAAATGTTCTTACTGTGCTTAAAATATTTTATTCAAATCATTCATTACTCTTTTTGTAGTGTATTTATTTTCCCTTTCCTTTCCTCACTGGGCTATTTCTCTCTGATTGAGCCCTTGGGCTTACATCATCCTGCCTTTCCAACCAGGGTTGTACCTTAGCCATTTATAAAAATAGTATAACTAGCTGAACTCAGAATGAATATTGTTTATGATATCGGCATTGTCCCTCGTTGATGTCGTTCCCTGTCATGCAGTACACTGTAAGGTGTCTTTTCAATTGTTGATATTACCGTGGAATTTAGCAGGAACAGAGAAACTATGTTTCTCATCAATCCCTGAAAATTTCATTTAGATCACGCTAAAATGTATAGTTATTGAAAGGAACTTTAACATCAATAAGCTCTGTTCTATGCGCTATTTTCTATGGCGTTTCCAATTAAATGGGCTACTGAATTTCTTATTAAAGTCACTGCAAATGTTATGCACTCTTGTCTTGTGTAGAATTAGATTTTTCCAAATCTCCAGATACTTTATCATATCGTGCGCATGTTTGCTGCAACTCACTCCGATGGATTTTTTAATGTTTTTCAAACTCTGCTTTATTAAGTGCAATATTACAATATGAACAAAGTAAATTATTCAGTTTTGTTGATTTGATTACATTGTGAGCAGGCAAAGATTTTTGCAGCAGTATGAAATTTTGAATACCTATCTAAATTAGATTTGTTTTTTGAATTTTGTATTACATATGTAACATGTAATCCAGATGGTTTCTTATCTAATTAGGAGCTTTTTTCCTAGCCATACCTGAACCAAAGTAAACTTACAACACAATTGAATTACAAGGGGACTACATATGAATCTTTCTCATTGTTCAATGCTGTCTTTCTTAAGAAAAAAAGAAAAGAAAAACACAATGTTCTACTTCACTGTCTCTATTTAATATGTTGAACCAACATTGAACCCTGAAATTTAAGAAAATAAAAAGTATATATATATATATATATATATATATATATATATATATATATATATATATATATATATATATATATATATATATATATATATATATATACACATATAAATACATTATATATATATATATATATATATATATATATATATATATATATATATATATATATATATATATATATATATATATATATATATATATATATCTATATATATATTCATACATATATATATATATATATATATATATATATATATATATATATATATATATATATATATATATATTCATACATATATATATATATATATATATATATATATATATATATATATATATATATATATATATATATATATATATATATATATATATATATATATATATATATGTATATATATATTATATATTCATCATCTCCTAGTACGCCTATTGACGCCAAGGGCCTGGGTTAGTTGTCACCAGTCGTCTCTATCTTCAGCTTTCAATGCAATACTTCTACGTCCATCATCTACTTCGTACTTCATAGTCCTCAGCCATGTAAATCTGGGGCTTCCAACTCTTATAGTGTCTTGTGGAGGCCAGCTGAACGTTTGGTGTACTAATCTTTCTTGAGGAGTGCTAAGAGCATGTTCAAACCATCTCCCTCTACCCCTCATCTTGACACTCGAGTAATCTCTTTCACAGTTTCATTTCTAATCCTGTCCTGCCATTTAACTCCCAATATCCTTCTAAAGGCTTTGTTCACGAATCTACTAAATCTATATGAGATTTTTTTTATTATCATATCATGACTAATGTCCATAGAGTAACAATGATCACACTAAACTGATCAGTATTCTGATTTTTATATCTAATTTCAGGCGAGTTGATTTCTAAATTTTACTTAACATATAGCTATTGTCTGATTTGTTTTTTTTTTCAATCTTTCACTAAACTCTAATTCCAAAGACCGTGTATTAGAGATCATAGTTCTTAAATACTTTCATGATTCTACCTCATTAATCCTTTCTTCTTCGAATGATATTTCATCTTCCATTGCATACTTCATTTTCATCATTTCTGGCTTTCTTTTGATTGTCTTCAACCCAATTTCGTGTGATATTTTATGCAGTCTGGTAAGCAAGCATTGAAAATCTTGTGGTGTTCTGCTAACAAGGTCAGCATCATTAGCATAATCTGGGTCTGCTGAATTCCTATCACCATTCCAGTCCAATACACCTCCACCATCTTTGACTGTTCTACGTATTACAAATTCCATGAGGAGGATGAACAACAAAGGGGACAACATGTTCCCATGGAGTACTTCGCTGTTCACTGGAAATTCATGCTCATATACAGACTTAATCAAATTTACATATTTAAGAGGAATCTAGTAATATTCCCGGTCTTTCCATAAAATTGGCAGGTGCACACTATCAAGGTTTTTTCATAATCACAAATGTCATCTAAAGTGGAATTCGATATGCTACGCATTACTGTACAACATATCACAAAATAAAGGTTTGGTCAGTACAACTTCCACTTTTTTTAAAACCTGCTTGTTCATCTCTCAGCTTTACTTCAAACTTTCACTTCAGTCTCTTAAGAATAGGCATACTATATATTTTCATAACAACTGTGGTAAGTGTTATGGCTCTGTAATTAATACAATCAGTAAAGTCTTTTTATTCATTTTTTTTTTTTTTACCAACACTCCTAACACCCATTCAACAGGGTTTGCTCTTCATGAACATGCCACATCCTACAAAATATTGTCTTAAGTACTCTGGGAGTCACTTCATTTTCAGCCAGTATCATCTCGGAAGATATTCCATCGTATCCAGGGCTTTCCGTCTGTTTAGTGTTTAAAGGATAGCTTCAACATCTAACACTCTGCATTCATTCATGGGCATATCACGGTCTTTGTCGTCTTCAGGTATATCAATGAAATTAATCCCTTCATATCTTTTATTCATAACCTCACTAAAAAGTTCCATCCAACGTTGTGTTTCTTCATCTTCTGTTGTTATACACACACACACACACACACACACACACACACACACACACACACACATATATATATATATATATATATATATATATATATATATATATATATATATATATATATATATATATATGTGTGTGTGTGTGTATATATATAAATATATATATAAATATGTATATATATATTTATATATATATATATATATATATATATATATATATATATATATATATATATATATATATGTATATATCTATATATAGATATATATATATATATATATATATATATATATATATATATATATATATATGTATATATATATATATATATATATATATATGTACATATATATATATATATATATATATATATATATATATATATATATATATATATATATATATATATATATATATATATATATATATATGTGTGTGTATATATATGTATATATATATTTATATATAATACCTTTCCAGAGAGTATCCATTATTTTGAAATTCAATCACTATATTTGGCTTAAGTAGACAGGAGATTTATCGCTATAATATGTATATGTTTTTTGAAACTAGATATACAGAAACACACATTTAAAGTTCTTTTATTTTGTGGTTAAGGTTAGGTTAAATTAGGTTTGATTGGACCAATAGCTTGTTAATGGATTTATATATATATATATATATATATATATATATATATATATATATATATATATATATATATATATATATATATATATATATATATATATATATATATATATATATATATATATATATATATACATACATACATACATATACATATATATATATATATATATATATATATATATATATATATATATATATATATATATATATATATATATAATATAATATAATATAATGGATATTCACAATTACTTCGATCTTATAAAAACATTTGTTTTTCTCTTCAATCCCAGGAATTTTCATTTGTATGTGTAAATTATTTTATGAATAATTTACTCAACATCCAAAAATAAACATTCAACCCATACTGAAATAAAAGTAGGCTTTGGCTTTTCTATAGCAGATATCAACAAGAAAATTGGTATGGACAAAGTAAATATCTATCCATAAATTCCTAAAAATTTCATTTAAATATGTGGAGTGATCTATGAGTAATTCATGGCGCCGCTAAAATTCGGCCTCCCGCGGATATCGAAAAATGGCTACTGTGACTCTTATATGGAAAGTATATATACGAAAATTGATATAAATGTATTCACATAACACCTTTAAACCCTGTGAAAATCTTTTGAATATCTGTAAAACTCTAGTAGTGCGCTCCTCCTCACTGATTTTGTAGCTAAAAGTCGTCAGTCACGAGCAAAATCGACAGCCAAGGAATGCCTATAACAGGTTTTTACATGCGAATTGGCAAGAACAAAGCTTATATATATATATATATATATATATATATATATATATATATATATATATATATATATATATATATATATATATATATATATATATATATATATATATATATATATATATACATATATATATATATATATATATATATATATATATATATATTTATCTATATATATATATATATATATATATATATATATATATATATATATATATATATATATATATATATATATATATATATATATATATATATAATCCCCCAAAGTCTCATTTGAATATATTTATTGGTGTTAGAGCTCTTGACTCTGCCGCCAAAAATATCAGCGGCCTCCTCCGCTCCGAAATTTATGGTTAGGGAATGAACGGGCTACAGGTTGAGTGAGATATCTTCAAAAAAATTTTGGCTTTTCATAAGAGTTCACTCACTCAGTTTGCGACAATAATAATAATAATAATAATAATAATAATAATAATAATAATAATAATAATAATAATAATAATAATAATAATAATAATAATAATATAAAATTTCAAGCACTTAATATTATGGTAATTTACCTCCATACATTTTTCAAGAATTTTTGTCATTTTAAAGATAAAAGCTTTCGTTTGTGAAAGATCTTGAGAAAAGAGTATGTTATCTTTCCATGAATGTCGAAATACAATGAATTTTCAGATTGTGAGTCTGATATAGATACCATAAAAAAAAACACTCATCCTGAAAATATTAAAGGACGTTTCCAATAACTCAGAAAGGAGAAAATAACATCCACTTTTTGAGTCCAAACATTTGCGGTAGATATATCTGTAATAAGCTTATCTGCCTTTAGTAATGTGAACCAAGCAGAGTTGGAGTTTGAAATACCTGATTTGCAGGAATTGGTGTCATCATACTTTTATGTTTTAATATCTCATCTAGAGTCTTTAGAAACACAAGAAGCCGCACTAGTTAGTCAACACAAATGTGGAAAATTACTTAGCTTAAAAAAAAAAAAAAAAAAAAAAAAAAAAACAAACAAGATAAGTTGAGTTTTAAGGTTTTGAGTGCATTATCATACTACAAAAATACCAAAATGGTTGCATTTGGAGTTTTCTCCCGTTCTGGATACACCTATCTGGGTGAGAAAGTATTTTCAAGCACGAATCTTGCTTGAAGATGAAAACTACTTCTTACTCTACAAATACTGACCAAGTCTTCAAGGAATCACAGAAACAAATCTCCCATTAATTAACATTATGTATATAATACTTAGATGAAGACATATTTTAGTTCTCATGGTTGAATTACGTAAGGTTTTTTTTTTTTTAGGAAGTGATATCATTCACAATAATGTAGTGTTGCTTACCCTTTGTAATAATGTGATTGCCATAAATAATACTGATACCATTAATAATATTTTTTTTTTTTTTTATTGCATTGTCATATCAATTTAAATATATCCAAAAAGGAAATAATTTTTCACTGGGAATATAATTATTTATATTTTTTATATGATGTATTCCCAACTTCAATTATCAAGTATGATTTTATAACATCGAAGAATGTTATGTAGCAGTGCATCTTTTGTATTTTGTAATCACCAAAATTGTATTTTGTACTACAGGTACTAAGTGCAATAATGATTTGGTATGTTTATTGACAAACGCTGCCATTGAAATGAAATGATAATTCCCGAGAGGATACTAAATAAAATCACTTTAATTTCATTAAGTAGGCCTACTGAACCATATTCTCTTATTTTGAAATACATAATATTTTGATTTTAATTCTCAGAAAACCGTTTTTGACTTTGTGGCTCTGACACAGCCACATTTTTATGCATATCTAAATAAATGGCTCTTCTAGCATCAAATGTTCGTGACCAATGCTCTAGACAGAGCTTGAATAATATTCTCTGTAGATATCTACTATTACTAA
>NC_090744.1:74549759-74554759 GCF_036898095.1 Palaemon carinicauda | reverse complement strand
CTTATTGCCATTGAGCCTGAACCCAAATCCGTTCGATAGCTGTCTACATATAGATTTTCCTTCCGTCTTGTTAATGTATTCCTACAATTACCAACTGTAGGAAATGTGTATAGCCAGTTGGGATATTCTTTTCACAAAATTTAAAAAAAAAATAAAACATAAACATCGTACATACACTTTCCTCTAAATTTTATCCACTTTAATTGCTGGAGGATTGGGGTGGTGTGATTGTGTTTTTTCACCCCAATAACGGCTACTCTACCTGCAAAATTTTGGATTTTTTTTAGCTTTTCCATGTGCATATCATTAGTTATCCCCTATATCTTAATACAGTAGTTTATTACACTCAAGACCAGACTTTCCACAATTAAAGCTCGAGTAGTATCATCAAAGTAATATTTTACTCTACTGAGATACATTAGAATGCCACTCACTTTTCTACTCAGCTCGTCAATGTGAGTACTGAATCTCATGTACCTGTCCATGAGTAGACCTAGATTTTTCACATGTTGACTTATCGTTACTTCATCACCATCGCATTTTATTACAATGTCATCTGGAATTTTCCTAATATACTTTGAGCTACCCACAAACATGCACTGTGTTTTAGTGGCATTTAATAATAGCCCCTTTCTTAGAAAATATTTCTTAATTTTGAGCAATATTAGTTCAGCCTTTTTAATCTAGGCATATAGATTTTCTATTTGATCAGCTAAAAGAACTTGGGTGTCATCAGCATATTGAATTATCAGGCAGTTTTCTATACATTTAATCATATCATTAACGCAGACTAAAAACAGAATTGGACCTAGGACAGATCCCTGTGGGACCCCAAATTCAACCCTTGCAATGTAAGAATTTACGTCTCCTAATCTAACTACCTGACTTCTATCCTTCAAGTAATCCTGAAACCAGGAAGTATCAATGTAATGTTCCTTAAGAGATTTACACAATTCATCATGGTGACACTATCAAATGCCTTTGATAGGTCGCATAAAATCAATATGGAAACTTTTTTCTATCAATATTTTTATAAATTTCATCTGTTAATTTCATTAAGGCTGTTTTTGTTGATAAACCTTTACGGAATCCATGCTGAGTGTTAGAAATTAAATTATTTTTTTCTAGATGTTACATTAACTGATTACATACAATCTTCTCAATTATCTTCGATATTACTGGAAGGATAGAAACAGGTCTATAATTACCAGGGTCGTCCTTGTCTCCTTTCTTGTGAAGAGGGTCTACGAGGGGTTGTTTCAAAATAGAAGGATATTTCCCAATTACAGTCGATGTATTTATGATAACCGTGATATAATATGCAATAACTGTAGGGGAATCTTTTAGAAAACCAGTAGGAATACCATCCGTCCCGTAAGCATTACTATTATTCAAACTCTTAACAGTTATTATTAATGTTTCTACTGTAACTGGTTCTGGTCTAAACAATCTTATATTATTGCCAAAATTATTTTGAGTGGTTCTAATATCTTAATTTTCGTACTTTTGTAGAATTTCCTACATTAGCAAAGTATTGGTTAAATTGATCTGCTCTAGCTTTTGGGTTGTCGAATTCAATCTTTTTATTTGTTTTAGTAGATACAATATTATTCATAATTTTCCATGTTTCTTTGCAAGATTTACTTTTCTTGATCTTGTCTTTGTTATAATAAGCTTTGGCAGTACGCATCTTCGAAACGATGAGTTTTTTCATTTCCTTATACTCATTGTTCAGATTTTCATCATGTCTATTTTGTTTAAGCCTTTCTTGCATTTTGTCCCTTTCAATCATACTGTTTTTTAGATCATTGTCCATCCAAGGTGCACTAGGTCTCCTTATTTCCTTCGTGGTTATTGGGGCACATTTATCTAAGGCACTGTTATATACTTCATTGAAAATTCCTGTTTGAATATCTGTGTCATCCGTATGCATGATTGTATCTAAAATTAGTTTTTGGTCTAGCATTGTATTGCACAAAAAATCTGCAGAATAATATTTCAAACACCTAAGAGGTTACCGTGACTGGTTTACGCTTTGGCTTCTTAATATCTATGATAAATGAAATATGTTTATGGTCAGCTACAATACTTGGATTTACCTCGATGTTAATAACACTTTCCTGTTTGTTAGTTATTAAAACGTCTAGTAGTGGGGATGAGATGGGGCTAACTCTAGTAGGTTTATTAATCATTTGATTTAATTTGACGACTCTTAAAATATTATGCATCTATGCTGAACCTAACATCAAATCATCATTTAGATCAGCTATTACATAAATTGATTTATTCTTTAGAGAAACCATTCTCAGACATTCCAAAATATAGTTAAAAGTATCATTTGAAGCATGCAGATGTCTATACAAGCAACCAATGATAACAGAAGGTAGCTTACGAGATTGTACAGAGAGCCAGACCTCTTCTACCCCCTCTACTCTTTGAACATTAAGATTACAAATATTAACAGAAAGTTTATTTTTTACATAAATACAACAACCTCCACCTCTACTTTTGTCACCTCTACATATTGTATAATTAGGAAATTCAATGAGTGAATCGACAATATTCGAGGTTAACCAAGTCTATTATCTTGGGAGTGGTAGGAGTGGGTATTCCATCTAAACCCCGTCCGAAATGGCCGCTTAGGCCTACCTACACTTCTTTGCGTCGACGGGTTCTTGGCGGCTTTAATTGTCTTCTTCTAATGTGGGGCAGGAACAGTCGATCGATCGATCGATCGATCGATCGATCGAGAGAGAGAGAGAGAGAGAGAGAGAGAGAGAGAGAGAGAGAGAGAGAGAGAGAGAGATATTGTAGGTTGGTTGGGTACATGAAATGAGAAGGCAATATATACAAAATTAGGATGACGTAGAAAATGGGAAGGAGGTGGTAGTAAATAATTTTAATTAAGTCTTTGAAATTCCTCCTCCCTCCTCCCATAAACTCCAACCCGAGCAAACATATGTGGGTAAAGGGGAATACAGTTAACGTAAACCTAACTTCGTTATGAAAGACCTATAACCCGAGGCTACCTTCTGATTGAGCCACAAATTAATTTCATATCTCAAGAGATCACAATATAATCCTATTCTGGAATTTCATCTATGCTCGAATTCCTTTCGCCGGAAAACAGAGGTAATTATTTACTTCCACCAAAGCAGCAAATTGCATCAACTAACTCAACAGGAGAACCATGATTCCTCAAACTACTTCATTGCTAATGCTTTTCTCACTGAAAATATACTTTCCTTCTTTATCAGTACTAAAATAGATTCAGGTATTCCAAAAGGCATTAAATCCCATATTTTTTTTCTTTCTTTTTTTTCAATCAACTACCTTTATTTAGATCATTCAAATTATTTCGGTTATTAGCATACTTGAAAAATTCTTTGACTGATTTTTGCGTTTTTATATTATATTTTGAATCGGCAGAAATGTGGAACTAATTTTCCATAAAATATCTTTAAACATCCCTGAGTCAATAGTAAGTAAAGTTTGGTAAGCTAACATAAATAATAGTAAAATCAACGCTACACAAATTAAATGAGAAAATATATATTACAAAGGAATTTTTTTGGACAAATTTCTTAAATTTTTGAAAAGTATTCAGATATATCGGACATCTGCCATTCTAATGTATTCATTCTAAAACCAATTGAAGTTTCCTAAATGTATAAAATCTAATTTATTTAGCATCTTAAAATTTTAAGTTCTCGTGCCCTAGAACTCTTGTATTAAGAACAACTATCTTTAATATAATAAAAAAAAAATTGACTTGAATCTCTCAACTGAATCAAACAATGAAATTTCAACATTTCTGTATCTCAAAACGTATTATATAATGGCATGTCTGTGAAGCCAACTGGTGCAGTGTGTGGTATCTCATTACTATTCATAGTTAAGTAACATTATAGGTCTGCAAATTATCTACATCTTTTTGCTAGGAATTGAATTTACGCAATTTTTCTCACAGACCATAGTTGTGTTCACATAAACATGTGTGTCCAATTACATAATTATATAATCATATTCATGAGTTTTTATATCAAACTAAAAGTGGTGTCTTGGCCAAATTGTTGGGAATTGAATTTAGGTAACTTTTCTCACTAACCAAAGTTGAGTTTACATAAACATGTGTGTGAAAATACATAATTATAGAATCCTATACATCAGTTTTTATAACAAACCAAAAGCAGACAATCTTGGCCACTTTGTTTAATTGGAAGTTTTAAATGATATATGCAGAATACAAGTTGAACTTCACACGATCAATTTGCTGTTATCGAAATGGGAAGTCCCGTATATCACTAAGTAACTTTACCCATCTCACCATAAAATATAAGAGTATGCATCTAATATAAAATCCATCTCACTCTTTCAGAAAATTGAATACCGATTTCAAAGGATTTCGTTTGAAATTCAGTAACTGGCAAAAACAACGCATATCCCAAAACCTATTTTTTCCTACATTGAAAGCTTTATCAATCAAAATAAAGGTAGCATATGATGCGCAAATATCCTATCTATGATAATCATAAGAATCATACGAAAAAATTATGGTAATAGTGTAGTTACATGTTAGTATATTTCATTATAATTATTGCCATCTTCTTTCCCTAATGGTAAGTATCATTTATTGACTGTAGAGTCAGTACATGTTATTAAAGCTTTTGATAATGAAACCTAATTGATGAAAAATCTAGTTTTTAACAATTCAGATAGGTCGCTCAAAGTGGCAGGAAGGAGAAGAGAAGGAGGATTTGGAATGATCTGGAAAATGTGGACGAGTGGTCAGCAATGGGTATAGTTGGATTATTATTTTGGGGTTGGATGGAGGTGCGGGGGGAGGGGGGTTGAGTAGCTGATATTTTCAGCGGCAGAGTCAATAACTCCTATACCAATATATGTATATATATATATATATATATATATATATATATATATATATATATATATATATATATATATATATATATATATATATATATATATATATATCAAAT
>NC_090744.1:74544759-74547259 GCF_036898095.1 Palaemon carinicauda | reverse complement strand
AAAATAGCCCAGTGGGGAATGGAAATAAGGAAATAAATAAATATTAGAAATTATGAACATTTAAAATTAAATACTTTAAAAACAGTAACAGCATCAAATTTGATGTTCAATATATAAACTATAAAAAGACTTATGATAGCCTGTTCAACATAAAAACATTTGCGGCAAGTTTGAACTTCTAAAGTTCTACAGATCCAACTACCATATTAGAAAGATTATTCCACAACTTGGTCAGAGCTGGAATGAAACTTCTAGAACACTGGGTAGTAATGAGGCTTACTGAGGCATGACTATTAGAATTAACTGTATTCTTAATGTTACAAACAAGATGGTACTATTCAAGAAGATCTGAATGTAAAGGAGGGTCAGCATTATGAAAAATGACATATAACGTGCCTAATGAACTAATTGATTTGTGGTGCCAGAGATTAATATCTAGGTCAGAATTAAAAAAGATTACCACACCGTAAGTTCCTGTCCAAGAAATTGAGAATCAGCTAGCGAATACCAGATAGGAGAACAATACTCGAAACATGGTAAAATGAAAGAATTAAAACACTTTTTCAGAATATATTGATCACCGAAGTACTTACAAGACTTTCTTAATAAGTCAGATTTTTTCTTAAAATTGATGAAGAGATAGATCTATTGTTTTTCATAAGTGAATTTGCTGTCGAAAATCACACCTGCAATTTTTAAGTCATACAATGTTAAAGAATCACTATCAATACTGAGATCCGGATACTGAGGAACCCCTGTCCTCCACCTTCTTACAATAATACTTTGATTTTGTTAGGATTCTACTTCATGCCCCATAATTTCTACCATGCACTGATTTTAGGTAAATCTATATTAACCCTTTAACAACCAAATATCCTAAGTGGGATCTTTAAAACAGTTACTTTCTGGTATTCGTGGTGAACAAGTTTTAGCTTGTATGAAATTGACTCTTTGGCCACTCATAGCTACACTCCTCTGCTCTTCAAATCAGCCAGTCACAAGCCGTCTGCCCATCTCGTCCAGACTGCAGGGGGCTCGAAAGATACCTCCCTCATTCATGCTCTGGTTGGATAAGTGTCAAGACGTGACACAGCTACCTCCACAGATTAGCTTTCCCCCCAGCCTTTGATATACTTATCCTTTGATGTGGATTTTAAGTGCTTTAGTGTTACTGGAGTGTCGTAGTAACTAGTGGAAAAAAGTATAGATCCTATGTAGGATACTTAAGTCGAGTTCAGACAAACCACGCTCATCCCATGTGGGACCATTTGGACCGTAACGGTTAAACTAGCCAATAGAATACGACACCTAACAAATATTTTCTAGGCCTTATTTTAGACATTTTAGAATATTTCTAACATTATTTCTAGAAATATTTGTGATGATTCAGAGATGATAGGTTTATGGTCATATAAGTTATTATCTTACAAGGGATTTTTTAGGCAAAGTCACATTTTTTTCATTACATGAATTAAAAATTGTTTTTTCCTTTTGCAGTTTCACAGCCGTATGCTTTATGGGCATCACAATGCTGCATTGGAGACTTAGGATCGTACACCATGGGTAGCCCCTGACGATACTGAAAGAAGTGATGTTGACGTGAGCTCTTGGGAAGTTGACAGAGATGACGACGACCCTATCTACGTTACTGACGAAGGCCTTACTCAGGAGGATGCCTTTGACCCTCCTACCTTCAGAGGTTAGTATGAGAGAAACAGAGAGAGAGAGAGAGAGAGAGAGAGAGAGAGAGAGAGAGAGAGAGAGAGAGAGAGAGGAGAGAGAGAGAGAGAGAGAGAGAGAGAGAGAAATTTGTTTTAAAGTTTTTTTTTAAAGCCTTGTTATTATAAGGGTTCGTTAAATTTTTGTTGCTCTTCAAATGATTTTTAAGAAATGGGTATATTTAAAACTTATTTGTTTACTTACATACTCACTGACATGCACATTCACACAAATGCACACGCATGCACACACAAGCACATATACATCCACATAAAAGCACACATGCATGCCCACACACATACAGACCCATATGCACACATACATGCAGACCCCTATTCACACAAACATGCACACACACAAGCACACATGCATCCACACAAACATGCACATACGCATAAACACACAAGCACACATGCAAGCACACACAAGCACACATGCATGTACAAACACGAGCACGCATGATTCATTTACTGTTTCACTACTGTTACTTTATCCTTGTTTCAGCTCACAAGGTCAGTGTTGTAGTCCCTCAGGAGATGCCTCTGGAAGAGGAAGCAGAGGTTGAGCGGAAAAGGCCTCATGCAGATGAATAGAAAAAGGATGACATTGATATCCAAGACATGCCCAACTTCATTCATCCACCGCCGAACTTTTTGAGGGAACCTTATGAATTTTTCTCCAAGTTTTTAACAGCTGAATAGAGGGAACACATTGTGTTCCAGTCCAACCTGTATTAAAGACAGAATGATATAGGTAGCAACTTCTACATGTCATAAGAGGA
>NC_090744.1:74537874-74539259 GCF_036898095.1 Palaemon carinicauda | reverse complement strand
CCGGACATACTTAGGGAACACTATGACCTTGTAGTGGTAACATAAGGGAAAGTAAAACCAATGAAAAAGCCAAGAATCACAGTAGAGAAAGTAAAGGAATTGCCTAAAGGAAAAAAAAAAGCAGGACTGAATGGCTTTAAACCCGAGCTCTATAAGGCACTAGTAGAAAGCAAAAACGTCCTTTATACCTTAGAGAAATTTTATCAAAATTACTTGGACGAGAAAGAAAAAACCAATTATGTGGAAGAAGTCCTGAACGAAGATGGTTCAAAAGAAAAGAAGGTAAATGGCAAAAGATCTAAGACCTATAGCTCTATTAAATATTTCGTATAAGATATTCATGATGAAGGTGAAAGAGGAAAATTGAAAATCACATAAGAATAAATGAAGAAGGTATTGAATGTCAAGCAGGATTTACAGGTGGAGGCAGGATAGAGGACAATATCTTTATATTACAATATTGTGTGGAAGAGGAGCTATAAAAATAAGAAACCCTTAATAGTAACTGGCAATAGACTTTAATAAAGCACTTGACTCCGTGAAATGGGAGATATTAATAGAGTTTTTTAAAAGAATATAAAATTAACACCAAAATCATAAGTGCAATTGCAAATATCTATCAAGGAGATACTTCGGCCATTGACTTAGGAAAAGGTATAGAACAAGAAATGGAGGGTTTTGAGTGGAAGAAAATAGGGTTGCACATGATCAACTTCATTTTTAAACTAATTACGTATATGGGCATGAAGAAAATAGAAGAGGAAGGAAAGGGTTTTAGAAACCAATTACTTAAGATAGAATTATTATTTTTTTGCAGATGATGCCTTAGTAATTGTCGAGGATATACATAATGCAAAGCGTAACATCCAAATATTCGTAGAAACTAGTAAAAAATTTTGGTTGGAAATTAATAAAAGAAATTATCATCTACGACGTGGATTTACTTTGTAAAGAAGAAAAAAGTAAAGTAACGTATAAACCATATCTCTTTATTTGTGCCAACTTAGAATGTTGTGATCGCCGTTCCTTTAATCCCAATACATTCGGCAAACACTATTTCTATCTCATTTCTTTTCTCTCTTGTTTGGTTTATCTTTTTTTTAGTTATATATATGAAAGATATATATTAATGTTCTTTCTGTGCTTAGAATATTTTATTCAAATCATTCATTACTAATTTTGTACTGTATTTATTTTCTTCTTTCCTTTCCCTCACTGGGCTATTTCTCCCTGATTGAGCTCTTGGGCTTATATCATTCTGCCTTTCCAACCAGGGTTGTACCTTATCTAATTATAAAGATAGTAATAACTAGCTGAGCTCAGAACGAATATTGTTTATGATATCGGCATTGTCCCTCGTTGATGTCGTTCCCTGTCATGCAGTA
>NC_090744.1:74517874-74530374 GCF_036898095.1 Palaemon carinicauda | reverse complement strand
AGTTTCATCGCTTGTTGGCCTCTCTGGCTCTGTGTGTTTTCTTGGAGGGAATAAAGAACAATAGATAATCTATATGGAATTTTTGAAAAAAAGATATCAAAATATTGGACTACATTAGTAGCTTTAAGCTATTGATTACATAGCTAAATAAACTTATGTAAATTTCTGGGAGTATGGAATGAGCCACGCTCGAAGGGCACTACCCAGCCTTAATTAAATCCTCCAGAGGTGCGTAGCTGAACTATCACCATATATTCGGTAGCATAATTTAAGCATTACGTTGCTATGGTACAGTTGCCTGATTGATTTCGGCGCACTTCACGTGAAGATAGGATGACATGGATAATCAACAATGCAGCACTGGATATTCTAGTAAGACAAAAGCAAATTACCAAATGAAATAGTAATGAGAGGGAAATAAGATTTAGTAGATAATGAATAAAAACATAGATATTTAGTTATATAGACAATATTGTCTTCGTTACATTGTGAACCTACTATTAATGTCTCTATACCTAATGTGGGTGCACCAAAATTCCTGAAACCAGCTGTACCTGTCAATTTTATATTTGGAGAACAAGGAAAGTAAATTATATGGACATGTGGTCTTTTATGAATGTCAAAGAACATATAAAGCAAAAAACTAATACCTCCCCCAACATCAGCCCCTCATAAGTTCATATCATCAACCGAAATTGGTTACCAGTTATGACCCATACCAAATCTGTAAAGTCATTATAAGAATAATTTCAGAAAAAAACTATAAAAACTCTTTCGCAAACAATTATCATATATTTTAACTCTTTTAAACTATTCCCCTACTGTTGTTTAAAATATAAACCAATAGGAATATGAAGTGCATTGTCAGGTACAATCGATTAAATTGATTAATAATATTAAAAAGATAAAATCAATCTTTCTATACTGCCTCATATGTAAACGTAATAAGGTCTTGAATTTAGTTCATTGAACATACACTACCTAATTCCTAGATATGTCTTTTATAGTTAATTTTAGCCCTGAAATATAATATATATATATATATATATATATATATATATATATATATATATATATATATGAAATTTTTAATCATTTGAGAGCATTATGCAAGAGTACCTATGATTTTATTTATTCATTGAGAGATATATATAATTTCAGCAAATGACCAGAGCCTGTGTTATCCTGTTATTGTATTAGATAATACACCAAGAGACGCAAATTAATATGAAACAACCTTAAAATAAAGTAAAATGTAGGTTTGTAATATTAGAGAATCATAATTTTAATAAATCAAGAGCAAATTTAGCCTCCAAGACCACTAATGTAAAGGAAAGAGAAATCATAATAACGTTTTCCAGACAACATTGGATACCTTGTGCATGAAATCATGTGAATGAAGTCCCACTTTTTATATTAGTCAAAATGTAATATGTTGAAAAATGTATAGCACATGAAAGAAGAATTGTCAATCAACTGGAGATTTAGAAGAGTTGATCAAATTAGAATGTCCTGTTTTATAGAAAAAGAATGCATAACTTAACCTATTCCTTTTCAGTGGAATGTGAAAATATTTAAAATAAACATTTGAAGTCATTCAAGATTTAAGACGAGGCTTATGCAAATTTCTGCTGCTTCATGTGTTTCAGTCACATGGTTCTATGTTTTCGATAACTTTTAAGATTCTGTATACATTGTAGTGATATTTTTTATCAGAAAGAGAATTTTAGAACAGACCTTACTATTATGTAGTTTTAAATGTGAGTGTTCCAAAACTGTAATTTTCTATTCCCGTAGCATCTCTCTCTCTCTCTCTCTCTCTCTCTCTCTCTCTCTCTCTCTCTCTCTCTCTCTCTCTCTCTTGTAAACTGTATCAATATGTGGACTAATATAATTGTCCATATTCCCAATTAAAATCTTTTTTTCTCTTTTTTATTATCTTCAAGTTAACATTCTCAAACCTTTTTTAATGGTCCATCTATACTTGCATAAGAATCATCTTGAACTATTCCTTGTAATAAATGACTGGTATTTTTGGTTCTAAATTATATTTAAGAATTGGTAATGGCTCTGAAGAATAACACACTTTTAAGTCCTCTGAAACTCCACTACGAACAATGTCAGTCTTGCCGAACCGTAACTATTTAAAGATTATTCTGACGATCTTTTCTTTTTTTAAACCAGCAAGAACTGTTGTCATTATCCTCGAATCCCGAACGAGTTCTTACTCATTCACGTTTCATGGCAATAACGATATGACATATAACTGATTTCCAGTCTTACCTATTTTTATCCAGTCATATCATTTGCTGTGACTTAAGAATGCTGAAATTCAGAAAATGGCTGAAAATCGTAAGGATTTCCAGATTAAATTTGGTATCTACAATAAAAAAAAGTACAAAAAAGGGTAACAATATCTATTAGTAATATAGATAATCTAAAGCCAAGCAATAGGAAGCATTTAATATTAATTTAAAATCAAAATCATAGCATGTAAAACATACGTAATTCTTAATCACTCGGCAATTTACAGAAGCGATTAAATTTTGAGGGAATCAACCCATGTTTCATTTAAATACGGTATAAACTATAACATACTCTCATAGTCAATGTCAAAGTCAAAGTCAAAAACCTTTATTCCATTATAAAATGGTTATTTTGTTACATAACAATATAAATTATTTACATAAAATTCACAATAATTGGATTGTAAAAATCTAGGATATATACACATTCAAGTAAAATTTAAAAAATATTGCTTTAGTTTCTTTTTGAATAAATAAGAACTAACATTTATACATTGTCTTATTTCCAGAGGTAGTTTATTCCAGCAAGCTGGGCCCCTTGTTGCCATTGAGCGTGAACCCAAATCCGTTCGATAGCTGTCTACATATAGATTTTCCTTCTGTCTTGTTAATGTATCCCTACAATTGCCAACTGTAGGAAATGTGTATAGCCAGTTGGGATATTCTTTTCTCAAACTTTTAAAAACAAAAACACAAACATCGTACTTACACTTTTCTCTAAATTTTATCCACTTTAATTGCTGGAGGGTTGGGGTGGTGTGATTGTGTTTTTTCACCCCAATAACGGCTACTCTATCTGCAAAGTTTTGGATTTTTCTTAGCTTTTCCATGTGCATATCATTAGTTATCCCCTATATCTTAATACAGTAGTTTATTACACTCAAGACCAGACTTTCCACAATCAAAGCTCGAGTAGTAGCATCAAAGTAATCTTTTACTCTACTTAGATACATTAGAATGCCACTCACTTTTCTACTCAGCTCGTCAATGTGAGTACTGAATGTCATGTACCTGTCCATGAGTAGACCTAGATTTTTCACATGTTGACTTATCCTTACTTCATCACCATCGCATTTTATTACAATGTCATCTGGAATTTTCCTAATATACTTTGAGCTACCCACAAACATGCACTGTGTTTTAGTGGCATTTAATAATAGCCCTTTTCTTAGAAAATATTTCTTAATTTTGAGCAATATTAGTTCAGCCCTTTTAATCAAGGCATCTAGATTTTCTATTTGATCAGCCAAAAGAACTTGGGTGTCATCAGCATATTGAATTAGCAGGCAGTTTTCTATGCATTTAATCATATCATTAACGTAGACTAAAAACAGAATTGGACCTAGGACAGATTCCTGTGGGACACCAAATTCAACCTTTTCAATGTAAGAATTTACGTCTCCTAATCTAACTACCAGACTTCTATCCTTCAAGTAATCCTGAAACCAGAAAGTATCAATGTAATGTTCCTTAAGAGATTTACACAATTCATCATGGTTGACACTATCAAATGCCTTTGATAGGTCGCATAAAATCAATATGGAAACTTTTTTTCTATCAATATTTTTATAAATTACATCTGTTAATTTCATTAAAGCTTTTTCTGTTGATAAACCTTTATGGAATCCATGCTGAGTGTTAGAAATCAAATTATTTTTTTTCTAGATGTTCCATTAACTGATTACATACAATCTTCTCAATTACTTTTGATATTACTGGAAGGATAGAAACAGGTCTATAATTGCCAGGGTCGTCCTTGTCTCCTTTCTTGTGAAGAGGGTCTACGAGGGGTTGTTTCTAAATAGAGGGATATTTCCCAGTTACAATCGATGTATTTATGATAACCGAGATATAATATGCAATAACTGTAAGGGAATCTTTTAGAAAACTAGTAGGAATACCATCCGTACCGTAAGCATTACTATTATTCAAACTCTTAACAGTTATTATCATTGTTTCTACTGTAACTGGTTCTGGTCTAAACAATCTTATATAATTGCCAAAATTATTTTGATTGGTTCTAATATCTTAATTTTTGTACTTTTGTAGAATTTCCTGCATTTTACCATAAGTTATTTTTCCTACTTTAGCAAAGTATTGGTTAAATTGATCTGCTCTAGCTTTTGGGTTGTCGTATTCAATCTTTTTATTTGTTTTAGTAGATACAACATTATTCATAATTTTCCATGTTTCTTTGCGAGATTTACTTTTCTTGATCTTGTCTTTGTTATAATAAGCTTTGGCAGTACGCATCTTCGAATTGATGAGTTTTTTCATTTCCTTATACGCATTGATCAGATTTTCATCATGTCTATTTTGTTTAAGCCTTTCTTGCATTTTTTCCCTTTCAATCATACTGTTTTTTAGATCATTGTCTATCCAAGGTGCACTAGGTCTCCTTATTTCCTTCGTGGTTATTGGGGCACATTTATCTAAGGCACTGTTATATACCTCATTGAAAATTCCTGTTTGAATATCTGTGTCATCAGTATGCATGATTGTATCTAAAATTAGTTTTTGGTCTAGCATTGTATTGCACAAAAAGTCTGCAGAATAATATTTTAAACACCTAGAGGTTACCGTGACTGGTTTACGCTTTGGCTTCTTAATATCTATGATAAATGAAATATGTTTATGGTCAGCTACAATACTAGGATTTACCTCGATGTTAATAACACTTTCCTGATTGTTAGTTATTAAAACGTCTAGTAGTGTGGATGAGATGGGGCTAACTCTAGTAGGTTTATTAATCATTTGATTTAATTTGGCGACTCTTAAAATATTATGCATCTATGCTGAACCTAACATCAAATCATCATTTAGATCACCTATTACATAAATTGATTTATTCTTTAGAGAAACCATTCTCAGACATTCCAAAATATAGTTAAAAGTATCATTTGAAGCATGCGGATGTCTATACAAGCAACCAATGATAACAGAAGGTACCTTACGAGATTGTACAGAGAGCTAATCCTCTTCTACCCCCTCTACTCTTTGAACATTAAGATTACAAATATTAACAGAGAGATTATTTTTTTACATAAATACAACAACCTCCACCTCTACCTTTGTCACCTCTACATATTGTATAATTAGGAAATTCAATGAGTGAATCGACAATATTCGAGGTTAACCAAGTCTATTATCTTGGGAGTGGTAGGAGTGGGTATTCCATCTAAACCCCGTCCGAAATGGCCGCTTAGGCCAACCTACTCTTCTTTGCGTCGACGGGTTCTTGGCGGCTTCAATTGTCTTCTTCTTATGTGGGGCAGGAACAGGAGAGAGAGAGAGAGAGAGAGAGAGAGAGAGAGAGAGAGAGAGAGAGAGAGAGAGAGAGAAAGAGAGAGAGAGAGAGATATTGTAGGTTGGCTGGGTACATGAAATGAGAAGGCAATATATACAAAATTAGGATGACGTAGAAAATGGGAAAGAGGTGGGAGTAAATCATTTTAATTAAGTCTTTGAAATTCCTCCTCCCTCCTCCCATAAACTCCAACCTGAGCAAACATATGTGGGTAAAGGGGAACACAGTTAACGTAAACCTAACTTTGTTATGAAAGACCTATGACCCGAGGCTACCTTCTGATTGAGCCACAAATTAATTTCATATCTCAAGAGATCACAATATAATCACATTCTGGAATTTCATCTATGCTCGAATTCCTTTCGCCGGGAAACAGAGGTAATTATTTACTTCCACCAAAGCAGCAGAGTGCATCAACTCACTCAACAGAAGAACCATATTTCCTCAAACTACTTCATTGCTAATGCTTTTCTCATTGAAAATATACTCTCCTTCTTTATCAGTACTAAAATAGATTCAGTTATTCCAAAAGGCATTAGATTCCATAATATTATTATTTTTTTTTCAATCAAATACCTTTATTTAGATCATTCAAATTATTTCGGTTATTGGCCTCCTTGAAAAATTCTTTGACTGATTTTTGCGTTTTTATATTATATTTTGAATCGGCAGAAATGTGGAACTAATTTTCCATTAAATATCCTTAAACATCCCTGAGTCTATAGTAAGTAAAGTTTGGTAAGCTAACATAAATAATAGTAAAATCAACGCTATACACATTAAATGAGAAAATATATATTAGAAAGGGATTTTCTTGGACAAATTTCATAAATTTTTGAAAAGTATACATATATATCGGACATCTGTCATTCTAATGTAGCAATTTTCAAATCAATTGAAGTTTCCTTAATGTATAAAATCTAATTTATTTAGCATCTTCAAATTTTAGGTTCTCGTGTCCTTGAAGCATCAACTTATGTATTAAGAACCACTATCTTTAATATAATAACAAAAATTTGACTCGAATCTCTCAACTGAATCAAACAATGAAATTTCTACATTTCTGTATCTCAAAACGTATTATAAAATGGCATGTCTGTGAAGCCAACTGGTGTAGTGTGTGGTATCTCATTACTATTCATAGTTAAGTATCATTATAGGTCTGCAAATTATCTACATCTTTTTGCTAGGAATTGAATTTACGCAATTTTTCTCACAGACCATAGTTGTGTTCACATAAACATGTGTGACCAATTACATAATTATATAATCATATTCATAAGTTTTTATATCAAATTAAAAGTAGAGTCTTGGCCAAATTGTTGGAAATTGAATTTAGGTAACTTTTCTCACTGACCAAAGTTGAGTTTACATAAACATGTGTGTGAAAATACATAATTATAGAATCCTATACATCAGTTTTTATAACAAACCAAAAGCAGACAATCTTGGCCAATTTGTTTAATTGAAAGTTTTACATGATATATGCAGAATACAAGTTGAACACCACACGTTTAGTTTGCTGTCATCGAAATTGGAAGTCCCATATATCACTAAGTAACTTTACCCATCTCACCATAAAACATAAGAGTATGCTTCTATTGTAAATTTCATCTCACTCTTTAAGAAAACTAAATACCGATTTCAAAGGATTTCGTTTGAAATTCACTAACTGGCAACTACAACGCATATCCCAAAACTTATTTTTTTCCTACATTGAAAGCTTTATCAATCAAAATAAAGGAAACATATGATGCGCAACTATCCTATCTATGATAATCATAAGAATCATACGAAAAAATTATGGTAATAGTGTGGTTACCTGTTAGTATATTTTATTATAATTATTGCCATCTTCTTTATCTAATGGTGAGTATCATTTATTGACTGTAGAGTCAGTACATGTTATTAAAGCTTTTGATAATGAAACCTAATTGATGAAAAATCTAGTTTTTTACCATTCAGATAGGTCGCTGAAAATGGGAGGAAAGAGAAGCGAAGGAGGATTTAGAATGATCTGGAAAAATATGGACGAGTGGTCAGCAATGGGTATAGTTGGATTATTATGTGGGTGCTTATGAAGTGGAAAATGTTGCAAATTCCCTCTGCCGGGGATGGAGAGGTTGATAAAAAACTCAGCATATTGAGGGGGAATGCACTGATTATTATTATTATTATTATTATTATTATTATTATTATTATTATTATTATTATTATTATTATTATTATTGTCGCGAACAAAATGAGTGACCTTATATGAAATGAAATTTTTTTTTGAAGAAATCTAACCCAACCCGTAGCCCAGTCATTCACTAACCATAGATTTCATAGTAGGTTGGTGAGGGTGGTGGGGGGGGGGGGGGGGGTGAGTAGCTGATATTTTCAGCGACAGAGTCAGTAACTCCTATACCAATATATATATTCAAATGAAATTTTAAGGCATTATTCACATATATATAAGCCTAAATTTTATCATGCACTGGCTGTCACTTGTGTTCATAACTGATGACTTTTAGTTAGCGAAAAAATCAGTGAGGAGGAGCAAACTATTCCTAGAGTTTTACAGATATCCAAATGATTATCACAGGGTTTGGTGGGTGTTATGTTGACTACATCCAAACCAATTTACGCATTGACACTTGCCATAGAAAATTCACAGTATCCATTTTTTTCTATATCCACGGGAGGTCGATTTTCGGCGGCGCCGTTACTACTTATAGAATACTTCACATATCTAAATGAAATTTAACGTTATTTATGGGATGTATATTTACTTTGTCGATACCTATTTTAGTTCTGATATATGCTATAGAAAAGCCACAACAAATGTTTATTTTTGTAAGGGTTGAATGGTTTTTTTTGGCGGTTGAATAAATTGTTCTTGGAATAATTCAGCTTATATATTCGGCGGAGGGGTCAATAACTTCTATACCAATAAATATCTAGAAATAAGATCTCAATATATATATATATATATATATATATATATATGTATATGTAAATACAGTATATATATATGTATATATATATATATATATATATATATATATATATATATATATATATATACTGTATATATATATAAATATATATATATATATATATATATATATATATATATATATATATATATATATGTATATGTAAATGCATACATACACACACATATATATATACATATATATATATATATATATATATATATATATATATATATATATATATATATATATATATATATATATATATATACATATATATATATATATGCATATACTTTATATGTATATGTATATATATATATGTATATATATATATATATATATGCATATACTGTATATGTATATGTATATATATATATATATATATATATATATATATATATATTTATATATATATATATATATATATATATTTATATATATATATGAATATATATATGTATATATATATATATATATATATATATATATATATATATATATATATATATATATATATATATATATATATATATATATATATATATATATATATATATATTTATATATATATAAGTTATATATATATATATATATATATATATATATATATATATATATATATATATATTTATATATATATTCATATATATGTATATATATACATATTTATATATATATATATATATATATATATATATTTATATATATATATATATATATATATATATATATATATATATTCATATATATAAATATATATATATATATATATATATATATCTATATATATATATATATATATATATATATATATATATATATATATATATATATATTTATATATATATATATATATATATATATATATATTTATATATATATATATATACATATATATATATATATATATATATATGTATATATATATTCATATATATAAATATATATATATATATATATATATATATATATATATATATATATATATATATATATATATATATATAAGCTTTATTTTTGCCAATTTTTATGTTCATAGCTGCTGTATGCATGGCCTGTCTGTCATTTTTGTTCACAAGTGAAGATTTTTAGCCAAGAAAAAATCATTGAAGAGCCGAATATTAGTCGTAGAGTTTACCAGTAATGTAAATTATTTTAACAGGGTATGATGGGTGTTTTGTGAACTACATTCATACCAATGTTCGTATTGATACTCTCCATAGAAAGTTCATAGCGCCGTTAATTACTCGTAGAATACCTTATATATCTAAATAAAATTTCTAGGGATTTATCGGAGGTATATTTGATTTGTCCATACCAATTTTCATGATGATGTCTGCCATAGAAAAGCCACAGCAAAAGTTTATTTCGGTATGGGTTGAATGGTTATTTTTTTAGAGGTGGAATAAATTTACATATCCAGTTGAAAATTTCAGGGATTGATGGGAAACAAACTTTCTTTGTTCCTGCCGAATTCAATGATACTATCTCCAGTTGCAAAGACATAATTAATTTTCATATATCCTTCTTAAATATGATGTTAACTCCAGCAACGTTATAGTGAACTGTGTGTAATTGAGCAATATCACCAAGGGACAATGCCAATCTCATATAAATTATCCATGGCGAGTTCAGCTACTTATTATTATTATTATTATTATTGTTATTATTATTATTATTATTATTATTATTATTATTATTATTATAATTATTATTATTATTATTATCAGCTATACTACAACCTTAGATGGAAAAACAAAATGATATAATCCCAATGGCTCCGACTAGGAAAAATAGCCCAGTGAGGAATGGAAATAAGGAAATAAATAAATATGAGAAATTATGAACATTCAAAATTAAATACTTTAAAAATAGTAACAACATCAAAATTGATGTTCAATATATAAACTATAAAAAGACTTATGATAGCCTGTTCAACATAAAAACATTTGCGGCAAGTTTGAACTTCTGAAGTTCTACAGATCCAACTACCAAATTAGAAAGATCATTCCGCAACTTGGTCAGTGCTGGAATGAAACTTCTAGAACACTGGGTAGTAATGAGGCTTACTGAGGCATGACTATTAGAATTAACTGTATTCTTAATGTTACAAACAAGATGGTACTGTTCAATAAGGTGTGAATGTAAAGGAGGGTCAGCATTATGAAAAATGACATATAACGTGCATAATGAACTAATTGAATTGTGGTGCCAGAGATTAATATCTAGGTCAGAAATAAAAAAAAAATTACCACACCGTAAGTTCCTGTCCAAGAAATTGAGAATCAGCAAGCGAATACCAGATAGGAAAACAATACTCGAAACATGGTAAAATGAAAGAATTAAAACACTTCTTCAGAATGGATTGATCACCGAAGTACTTACAAGACTTTCTTAATAAGTCAGATTTTCTCTTACAATTGATGAAGAGATAGATCTATTGTTTCTCAAAAGTAAATTTGCTGTCGAAAATCACACCTGCAATTTTAAAAGTCATACAATGTTAAAGAATCACTATCAATACTGAGATCTGGATGCTGAGGAACCCCTGTCCTCCACCTTCTTACAATAATACGTTGATTTTGCTAGGATTCTACTTCATGCCCCATAATTTCTACCATGCACTGATTTTAGGTAAATCTATATTAACCCTTTAACAACCAAATATCCTAAGCGGGATCTTTAAAACAGCTACTTTCTGATATTCGTGATGAACAAGTTTTAGCTTGTATGAAATTGACTCTTTGGCCACTCATAGCTACACTCCTCTGCTCTTCAAATCAGCCAGTCACAAGCCGTCTGCCCATCTCGTCCAGACTGTAGGGGGTTCGAAAGATACCTCCCTCAGTCATGCTCTGGTTGGAAAAGTGTCAAGACGTGATGCAGCTACCTCCACAGATTAGCCTTCCCCCCAGCCTTTGATATACTTATCTTTTGATGTGGATTTTAAGTGCTTTAGTGTTACTGAAGTGTCGTAGTAACTAGTGGAAAAAAGTATAGATCCTATGTAGCATACTTCAATCGAGTTCAGACAGACCACGGTCATCCCATGTGGGACCTTTTGGACTGTAACGGGTAAACTAGCCAATAGAATACGACACCTAACAAATACTTTCTAGTCCTTATTTTAGACATTTTGGAATATTTTAAAAATTATTTATAGAAATGTTTGTGATGATTCGGAGATGATAGGTTCATGTGCATATAAGTTATTATCTTACAAGGGATTTTTTAGGCAAAGTCACATTTTTTTCATTACATATATTTGAATTTTTTTTTTCCTTTTACAGTTTCACAGCCGTATGTATTATGGGCATCACAATGCTGCATTGGAGACTTAGGATAGTACACCATGGGTAGCCCCTGACGATGCTGAAAGAAGTGATGTTGACGTGAGCTCTTGGGAAGTTGACAGTAATGACGACGACATTACCTACGTTCCAGACGAAGGCCTTACTCAGGAGGATGCCCTTGACCCTCCTACCTCTAGAGGTTAGTATGACAAGAGAGAGAGAGAGAGAGAGAGAGAGAGAGAGAGAGAGAGAGAGAGAGAGAGAAATTAGTTTTAAAGTTTTTTTGAAAGCCTTGTTATTATAAGGGTTCTTTGAATTTTGTTGCTCTTCAAATGATTTTTAAGAAATGGGTATTTTTAAAACTTATTTGTTTACTTGCATACTCAGTGACATGCACATTCACATGAATGCACACGCATGCACACACACAAGCACATACTCATCCACATAAAAGCATACATGATGCCCACACACATGCAAACCCATATGCACACATACATGCAGACCCCTATGCACACAAACATGCACACACACAAGCACACATGCATGCACACAACCATGCACATACTTATACACACACAAGCACACATGCAAGCACACACATGCATGT
>NC_090744.1:74510374-74512874 GCF_036898095.1 Palaemon carinicauda | reverse complement strand
TGAAGAAGACAAAAGTACGAATAAGAAAATAAAACAGGAATGTGAAAAAATAATAGAAATCTAAACGAAGAAAAGCCATTAATAATATTAGCGGATTTTAAAAGGCATGTAGGATTTTTAGGTTACCAAAATTTTGACAGGAACGGGAAAGGATTCTCGATTGGATGAATGACAATAGGTTAGTTCTATTGAATGGAGATTTAAGATGTAAAGGGATATATACATGGGAAAGTTTACAATAATAAAGTGTGATTGACTACGTACTAGTAAACAAAACAAAAAAAAAAAGATTATAAACAACTTTAGGGAAATTAATATAGACGATGAAAAATTTAACTTTGATATCTCGGATCCTAATCTGATCATTATAGAACTGGAATTCAAAAGTGATCAGAATGAAAATTTTAATAAAGGACGATGGGAGGAAGTAAAATACTTCAGGGCAGATGATAATAGTTTAAGAGAATATACTACAAGAGTAGAGGAAATTGTAATGTAAGAGATAGAAAAATAGACAGAATAGAAGGAATGGACCTGATAATAAACGAGGCAGCAGAAGAAAAATGGGCAAAAGTATATGAAAGGAAAGCTCCTAATGAAGAAAAGGTACATGAGCAACCATGAATGAACGATGAAATAAGAAAAGGCATAAAGGAAAGGAAGGATTTAAACAGAAAGAAAAGAAATGAAACCAATATCGAAGTAAAAAGGGTACTAGAAGAGAGATATGATCAAGAGAAGAGGGAAGTGCAAGAAATGATGAAGAAGGAAATTACTATATTTGAAAAAAAAATAAAAGAAGAAATAAAAATAGATGAAAAAAAAACTGCGAAAATATTGATAGAATAAGGAACAGACAGAAAGCCCATGGCAAAGTAGTACAACTTTATTGAGAAAAAGGAACTAAAGTTTTTTAGTATTCAAGTAATTCCTCTTCTTTTTCTTCCTTTTTTTAGAAAAAAGGAAGAAAAAGAAGAGGAATTGCTTGAATACTAAAAAACTTTATATTGTAAGCATGAAAATGAAATAGACTCAGTTTGGAATGAAGGGAAACAGATAAAATATGAAAATTAAATAGTGTACCGGGAAGACATCACAAGAATAGATGGATATAATAATCCGGACATACCTAAGGAACATTAAGACCTTGTAATGGTAACAAAAGGGTAAATAAAACCAATGAAAAAATCCAAGAATCACAGTAAAAAAGTAAAGAAATTCCTTGTAAAAAAAAAAAAAAGAAAAAAAAAGAAAAAAAAAAAGAAAGAAAAAAAAAAACAAGCAGCAGCAGGTCCGGATGGCCGAAAACCCGAGCTCTATAGGGCACTAGTGAATAAGAAAAACATGTCTTGAAACCTTAGAGAAATATTATCAAAATGAGTTGGACGAAAAATAAACACTAATTATGTTGAAGAAGTCAAGAGCGAAGATGGTTGAAAAGAAAAGAAGGCCAAGGGCAAAAGACCTAAGACCTATAGCTCTATTAAATATTTCGTATAAGATATTCATGATGATGATGAAAGCAGAAATAGAAAATCACATAAGAATGAATGAAGAAGATAATGAATATCAAGCAGGATTTACAGGTGGAGGTAGGAAAGAGGACAATATCTTAATATTACAATATTGTGTGGAAGAGAGCTATAGAAAATAGAAACCCTTAATAGTAACTGCGATAGACTTTATTAAAGCATTCGACTTTATAAAAAGGGAGGTGTTAATAAAAGTTTTAAAAGAATATAGAATTAACACCGAAATCATAAGTGCAATTGAAAATATCTATCAAGGAGATACTACGGGCTTAGGAGAAGGTGTAGAACAAGAAATGGAGGTTACGATTGGAATAAAACAGGGTTGCACAGGATCAACTTCATTGTTTAAACTAATTACGTATATTATCATGAAGAAAATAGAAGAGAAAGGAAACGGTTTCAGAAATCAATCAATAAAGATATAATCATTATTTTTAGCACATGATGCCTTAGTAATTACAGAAGAAATGAATAATGCAAAGCATAACTTCCAAATATTAGTAGAAACTAGAAAAAAGTGGGTTAGAAATTAACATAGAGGGAATCAAAATAGTAGAAAGTTTAACATACTTAGGAATAAAGCTGGACAATAATAAGAACATATTTAAAACTCAGAAAAGGGTATTAATAGAAAAAGCAAATAAATTAGCTAATTTAACATATTCAGTTATAGAGAAAAGTTGCAATACAGTGATAATAGGAAAAACGTTCTGGAAAAGTATTTCTTTACCATCTATTTTGTATGGAACAAGCATTATAAATCTAACAGAAACTGAAATATAGAAACTACAAAGGATAGAGAACGGGGTATACAGGAAGGTTTTTAGATGACACTAAAACCACATACAATACTACGCTAAGAGGGGAGATAGGTGCATCTTCTATGAAAGCAAAGGTGATGGATGGGAAGCTGCAGTACTTAAATCGTACCCAGACTGGGAAGGAGATTTTGAAAACAATTATCCTGG
>NC_090744.1:74492874-74497874 GCF_036898095.1 Palaemon carinicauda | reverse complement strand
CCAGCTAGAGCTTCAAACCTTCTGATATTAATGAGACATCCACCTTTTAACTTGCTTATTTGTAACACTTGCTTCAATATGACCAGTCCATTTAATTTACTACTTGTGCTAATGCTTTTGTATCTCAATATTCACCAGCTAATTATTTCTTCTTACATCACATATTATACTACTACTCATGCAGTTTATCTTAAAAGCAAGTCTTCTCTCTCATTCATATCCATTCTATTTTATGTGTATACAAGTCTGAAGTTGTATGTATTCAATTAAGCTTCATGCTTCAATAGTCGGTTGCGTTTTTAACGATACTGCACTCTGGCTGACGGCCGATATGGCCTTGGTTCTTCCCGAGTTTGACACCACAAAGTGGGCTTTTCTCTTTGCGGGCAGTAGCTATCGATCGTTTGGACGGAGGGTGCCTTAGAGGTTTAAAGGTTTAAAGGCCACTCATGGATGGCAGAGGCAAGGGTCAGTGACATTACCGTATCAAGTAGGATAATGCACTAGAGACTGACCATATTACATATGATCAGCACCCAAGCACCTCTCCACCCAAGGTAGGACCAAGGAGAGCCAGGATATGGCTGTTGATGACTCAGCAGATAAACCTATAGGCTCCCCCAAACAACCCACCCCATCCTTAGCTCACAAGGATGGTGAGATTTAAGCAACCAAAGGAGCTTAACAAGTTTGTACTGGACTCAAACCACAGTTTGGCAATCACCAGGCAAGGACGCTACCCACTAGGCCACCACAGCCCTAAGCATTATTATTAACTTCTTTCCTATGGCAGGACCTGCAGAATATATGCTGTACTATAACTACCATTATGGTGACTACTAAAAAGAGTAGGAAAAAAAGTACTATTTAGCATAACAATTGACATGTTTGTAAGAAAAGAGGGAAAAGGGTGTAACAATGAACAAATGGTACAGAGACCGGTTATTTAAAAGAAGAAAATTATGAAATCATGTGACTACATAACGTGAATTAGAGACTAGAGATATAAAATACTACACTAACTACGAGAGAATAGATCCAAGTACATTCCATACATTTCTACACTAAGTGACCTCCTTTATAAGCAAGCAGGAACACACCAAAAGTTAGATGGATAAAACTTAAGTAAGGGTGTTAAAAAAGTAGAAAATATGAGGAATATGAATGATAAGAAAGGAGGAGGTTTGATGATACTTTATAGAAATAGTGATAGTCTAGAATTGGAAAAGATGGAAACTAAAAGTAAAGATCTGACATCTGTTAAGTGTAATGCATACAATCATACATTTAGATTAATATTGGTTTATTTTTCAGCAGGAAACACTGAAGAAGACAAAAGTACGAATAAGAAAATAAAACAGGAATGTGAAAAAATAATAAGAAATCTAAACGAAGAAAAGCCATTAATAATATTAGCGGATTTTAAAAGGCATGTAGGATTTTTAGGTTACCAAAATTTTGACAGGAACGGGAAAGGATTCTCGATTGGATGAATGACAATAGGTTAGTTCTATTGAATGGAGATTTAAGATGTAAAGGGATATATACATGGGAAAGTTTACAATAATAAAGTGTGATTGACTACGTACTAGTAAACAAAACAAAAAAAAAAGATTATAAACAACTTTAGGGAAATTAATATAGACGATGAAAAATTTAACTTTGATATCTCGGATCCTAATCTGATCATTATAGAACTGGAATTCAAAAGTGATCAGAATGAAAATTTTAATAAAGGACGATGGGAGGAAGTAAAATACTTCAGGGCAGATGATAATAGTTTAAGAGAATATACTACAAGAGTAGAGGAAATTGTAATGTAAGAGATAGAAAAATAGACAGAATAGAAGGAATGGACCTGATAATAAACGAGGCAGCAGAAGAAAAATGGGCAAAAGTATATGAAAGGAAAGCTCCTAATGAAGAAAAGGTACATGAGCAACCATGAATGAACGATGAAATAAGAAAAGGCATAAAGGAAAGGAAGGATTTAAACAGAAAGAAAAGAAATGAAACCAATATCGAAGTAAAAAGGGTACTAGAAGAGAGATATGATCAAGAGAAGAGGGAAGTGCAAGAAATGATGAAGAAGGAAATTACTATATTTGAAAAAAAAATAAAGAAGAAATAAAAATAGATGAAAAAAAAACTGCGAAAATATTGATAGAATAAGGAACAGACAGAAAGCCCATGGCAAAGTAGTACAACTTTATTGAGAAAAAGGAACTAAAGTTTTTTAGTATTCAAGTAATTCCTCTTCTTTTTCTTCCTTTTTTTAGAAAAAAGGAAGAAAAAGAAGAGGAATTGCTTGAATACTAAAAAACTTTATATTGTAAGCATGAAAATGAAATAGACTCAGTTTGGAATGAAGGGAAACAGATAAAATATGAAAATTAAATAGTGTACCGGGAAGACATCACAAGAATAGATGGATATAATAATCCGGACATACCTAAGGAACATTAAGACCTTGTAATGGTAACAAAAGGGTAAATAAAACCAATGAAAAAATCCAAGAATCACAGTAAAAAAGTAAAGAAATTCCTTGTAAAAAAAAAAAAGAAAAAAAAAGAAAAAAAAAAAAGAAAGAAAAAAAACAAACAAGCAGCAGCAGGTCCGGATGGCCGAAAACCCGAGCTCTATAGGGCACTAGTGAATAAGAAAAACATGTCTTGAAACCTTAGAGAAATATTATCAAAATGAGTTGGACGAAAAATAAACACTAATTATGTTGAAGAAGTCAAGAGCGAAGATGGTTGAAAAGAAAAGAAGGCCAAGGGCAAAAGACCTAAGACCTATAGCTCTATTAAATATTTCGTATAAGATATTCATGATGATGATGAAAGCAGAAATAGAAAATCACATAAGAATGAATGAAGAAGATAATGAATATCAAGCAGGATTTACAGGTGGAGGTAGGAAAGAGGACAATATCTTAATATTACAATATTGTGTGGAAGAGAGCTATAGAAAATAGAAACCCTTAATAGTAACTGCGATAGACTTTATTAAAGCATTCGACTTTATAAAAAGGGAGGTGTTAATAAAAGTTTTAAAAGAATATAGAATTAACACCGAAATCATAAGTGCAATTGAAAATATCTATCAAGGAGATACTACGGGCTTAGGAGAAGGTGTAGAACAAGAAATGGAGGTTACGATTGGAATAAAACAGGGTTGCACAGGATCAACTTCATTGTTTAAACTAATTACGTATATTATCATGAAGAAAATAGAAGAGAAAGGAAACGGTTTCAGAAATCAATCAATAAAGATATAATCATTATTTTTAGCACATGATGCCTTAGTAATTACAGAAGAAATGAATAATGCAAAGCATAACTTCCAAATATTAGTAGAAACTAGAAAAAAGTGGGTTAGAAATTAACATAGAGGGAATCAAAATAGTAGAAAGTTTAACATACTTAGGAATAAAGCTGGACAATAATAAGAACATATTTAAAACTCAGAAAAGGGTATTAATAGAAAAAGCAAATAAATTAGCTAATTTAACATATTCAGTTATAGAGAAAAGTTGCAATACAGTGATAATAGGAAAAACGTTCTGGAAAAGTATTTCTTTACCATCTATTTTGTATGGAACAAGCATTATAAATCTAACAGAAACTGAAATATAGAAACTACAAAGGATAGAGAACGGGGTATACAGGAAGGTTTTAGATGACACTAAAACCACATACAATACTACGCTAAGAGGGGAGATAGGTGCATCTTCTATGAAAGCAAAGGTGATGGATGGGAAGCTGCAGTACTTAAATCGTACCCAGACTGGGAAGGAGATTTTGAAAACAATTATCCTGGATATTAAAGAAAAAGAAGGAAGGTGTTAGAAACAACCTGCAAAATACTCAGAAGAATTTATTATAGACATAAGAATAATAAGAAGAATGGGGAAGGCAGAAATAAAATCGGAAACCAGAAAGTGTCACTGAAAAGGGGAAACAAGAAATAGAAAGCAAAGTGAGCTTACAAGTAAATAAAACGTAGAAGAAAGAAATTAAAGATGAATTTTAAGAAAACACATTTGCTTCAGTGCTAATTTTTAGAGCAAGGACCAATACGTTAAAACTAAACACTGTAGATAGACATAATGGCAGGAAAGTGAGCTCTAATTGTTGTGAAAACTAGGAGGAAGATTTGATACATGTTTGGATGCTTTGCCAGGAATATATAAAAGAAAGGAATGAAATAATTGAGCTACAACAACCATACGAGGAAAACCTAAAGAAAATGGTAGGATTATTTTTATTCAGTGAAGCAAATATAGAAAAGAAAATAGAAGAATTAAAATTGATGTGAAGGAAAACAAAACAGTATAAGAAGATAAACTTTGGAGGCGCCGTTGCAAAGGCGAGGCCTAGACCCTGAACCTTCAGGATAGCAATGTGAGGGATAGAAGGCCTGAATTTGCAGCTTATCTGCAAACTATTTTTTTTTTCTTTTTTAATAGATGTAGATATTCGTCTCTAAATGAGTTGCAGGTGAGAAAAACTTGGTTGTCTGGCAGCCTAAATAATATTTTAGTGTAGCCTACATAACAATTCTGACATCGTCCCTCTTTTCAGTATTTATTGTAGATACAAAATGATCATATTCTCTTCCTTTCGTATTGCCGAGCCAGTAGAATTTTTTTCCTTGTTAATGAAATATAAAATAGTTTGAGATTTCAAATTTTTGTTCTTGAAGCAAGATGCTCTGTTGATATCAAGAGTAAACCCGGTATTTCCTTGCTGTAGTGGGTATGAGCTGTAACAAGAATTGAGATTTGATAGACAGAAACTAGCGAAAACTCAGTTTTTCTTTGTAAAGAAGAAAAAAAGTAAAGTAACGTATGAACCATATTTTTTTTTATTTGTGCCACTTACAATGTTGTGATTGCCGTTCTTCGGCAACACTATTCTATCTCATTTCTCTTCTCTCTTGTTTGCTTAATTTATTTATTTTTAGTTATATATATGAGAGATATATCAATGTTCTTA
>NC_090744.1:74476101-74481101 GCF_036898095.1 Palaemon carinicauda | reverse complement strand
ATAATATGAAGGAGTAGTTCAGAATGACCAATTAAGCCGTCCCCGTTTGTTTTAGACAATATCCTCTATAATAAACGGGGAACAATCACGAGCATTCCCTTGTATTCCAGGCCATTAACTCTGGACAGAGAGAGAGAGACAATCAAACAGTGAGACAGACTTTCGGGAAGTCCAAGTTGAATACGAATGAAGCCAGATGAAGCAACAGATGGACAACCCAGCTAAGAGGGAATAAGCCTTGCATGATTTAAAACCAGCAGTTAATTGAAGCAAAGTTTTCGATCAACAACTATTTGTAATGATATTGAGGTAAATATTCGTGATTTTCCTTCAGCCGCATATTGCTATTTCTCGGAATTACTCTAACTTTGACTTGATATAAAAACAATATATCTTTAATTGCCCAAAAAAAATGAAAAAAAAAAAATAAGTTTCAAAGAAATCGAATGAATATATTCCAATAACTAAAAGAAAGGGAATACCTTTTAAAAGATATGGTGTTATACACTATTTTTACATTATTTACAAAATAAAAAATATTTGTATGGCCTTTTACCAATAAATAAATGACTTGTATCACAGAGCATTTACGTTTTAGAGTTTATTTTATACTAATTAGAATGTTCCCAAATTAATTCCTCAATTAACAAGTGGCATTATAGTACTTCACTATGCGAAACCTGCATATAACGGTATTTGGGATGGCAGTAAGAGAAGAATAATAAATGAATGCAAGCACAAAGGACGGCGACAAAGGGGGTGAAGAACAACATGAGAGAGAAAAGAAGGCAAAAGGTAAACAGCTGTGGTTATTACCAGCTAGTGCTTCAAACCTTCTGATATTATTGAGACATCCACCTTTTAACTTGCTTATTTGTAACACTTGCTTCAATATGACCAGTCCATTTAATTTACTACTTGTGCTAATCCTTAGTGTTTCTCCATATTCACCAGATAATTATTTCTTCTTACATCACATATTATACTACTACTCAAGCAGTTCATCTTGAAAGCAAGTCTTCTCTTTCATTCATATTATTCTATTCTATGTGTATACACATCTGAAGGTGTATGTATTCAATTGAGCTTCATGCCTCAATAGTCGGTTGCGTTTTTAACGATCCTGCACTCTGGCTGACGGCCGAGATGGCCGTGGTTATTCCGGAGTTTGACACCACCAAGTAGGCTTTGCTCTTTGCGGGCAGTAGCTATCGATCGTTTGGATGGAGGGTGCCTTAGAGGTTTAAAGGTTTAAAGGGCACTCATGGATGGCAGAGGCAAGGGTCAGTGACATTACCGTATCAAGTAGGATAATGCACTAGAGACTGACCATATTACATATGATCAGCACCCAAGCACCTCTCCACCCAAGCTAGGACCAAGGAGAGCCAGGCAATGGCTGTTGATGACTCAGCAGATAAACCTATAGGCTCCCCCAAACAACCCACCCCATCCTTAGCTCACAAGGATGGTGAGATTTAAGCAACCAAAGGAGCTTAACAAGTTTGTACTGGACTCGAACCACAGTTTGGCAATCACCAGGCAAGGACGCTACCCACAAGGCCACCACAGCCCTAAGCATTATGATTATCTTCTTTCCTATGGCAGGACCTGCAGAATATATGCTGTACTCTAACTACCATTATGGTGGCTACTAAAAAGAGTAGAAAAAAAGTACTATTTAGCATAACAATTGACATGTTTGTAAGAAAAGAGGGAAAAGGGTGTAACAATGAACAAATGGTACAGAGACCGGTCATTTAAAAGAAGAAAATTATGAAATCATGTGACTACATAACGTGAATTAGAGACTAGAGATAGAATATACTACAACAACTACAAGAGAATAGATCCAAGGACATTCCATACATTTCTACACTAAGTGACCTCTTTTATAAGCAAGCAGGAACACACCAAAAGTTAGATAGATAAAACTTAAGTAAGGGTGTTAAAAAGTAGAAAATATGAGGAATATGAATGATAAGAAAGAAGGAGGTTTGATGATACCTTATAGAAATAGTGATAGTCTCTCATTGGAAAAGATGGAAACTAAAAGTAAAGATCTGATATCTTTTAAGTGCATGCAATCATACATTTAGATTATAATTGGTTTATTTTTCAGCAGGAAATACTGAAGAAGACAAAAGTACGGATAAGAAAATAAAACATGAATGTGAAAGAATTATGAGAAATCTAAACGAAGAAAAGCCATTAATAATATTAGCGGATTTTAAAGGGCATGTAGGATTTTTAGGTTACCAAAATTTAGACAGGAACGGGAAAGGATTCTCGATTGGATGAATGACCATAGGTTAGTTCTATTGAATGGAGATTTAAGATGTAAAGGGATATATACATGGGAAAGTTTACAACAATAAAGTGTGATTGGCTACGTACTAGTAAACAAAACAAAATATAAAAAACTTTAGGGAAATTAATAGACGATGAAAAATTTAACTTTGATATCTCGGATCCTAATCTGATCATTATAGAACTGGAATTAAAAAAATGATCAGAATGAAAATTTTAATAAAGGACGATGGGAGGAAGTAAAATACTTCAGGGCAGATGAAAATAGTTTAAGAGAATATACTAGACGAGTAGATGTAATTGTAAGAGATAAAAAAATAGACAGAATAAAAGGAATGGAACTGATAATAAACGAGGCAGCAGAAGAAAAATGGGCAAAAGTATATGAAAGGAAAGCTCTTAATGAAGAAAAGGTACACGAGCAACCCTGGATGAACGATGAAATAAGAAAAAGGCATAAAGGAAAGGAAGGATTTAAACAGAAAGAAAAGAAATGAATCCAATATCGAAGTAAAAAAGGTACTAGAAGAGAGATATGATCAAGAGAAGAGGGAAGTGTAAGAAATGATGAAGAAGGAAATTACTATATTTGAAAAAAAGATAAAAGAAGAAATAAAAATAGATGGAAAAAAAAAACTGGGAAAATATTGAGAGAATAAGGAACAGACAGAAAGTCCATGGCAAAGTTGTACAACTTTATTGAGAAAAAGGAACTAAGCTAAAAATAGGAAGAAAAAAAAGTGGAATTACTTGAATACTAAAAAACTCTATATTGTAAGCATGAAAATGAAATAGACTCAGTTTGGAATGAAGGGAAACGGATAAAATATGAAAATGAAATAGTGTACCGGGAAGACATCACAAGAATAGATGGATATAATAATCCGGACATACCTAAGGAACACTAAGACCTTGTAACGGTAACAAAAGGGTAAAAAAAAACAATGAAAAATCCAAGAATCACAGTAAAAAAAGTAAAGAATTTCCTTGTTAAAAAAAAAAAAAAAAAAAAAAAAAAAAAAAAAAAAAAAAAAAAAAAAAAAAAAACAGCAGCAGGTACGGATGGCCTAAAACACGAGCTCTATAGGGCACTAGTGAAAAGCAAAACATGTCTTGAAACTTTAGAGAAATATTATCAAAATGAGTTGGATGAAAAATAAATACTAAATATGTTGAAGAAGTTAAGAACGAAGATGGTTGAAAAGAAAAGAAGGTCAAGGGCAAAAGACCTAAGACCTATAGCTCTATTAAATATTTCGTATAAGATATTCATGATGATGGTGAAAGCAGAAATAGAAAATCACATAAGAATGAATGAAGAAGATAATGAATATCAAGCAGGATTTACAGGTGGAGGTAGGAAAGAGGACAATATCTTAATATTACGATATTGTGTGGAAGAGAGCTATAGAAAATAGAAACCCTTAATAGTAACTGCGATAGACTTTATTAAAGCATTCGACTTTGTAAAAAGGGAGGTGTTAATAGAAGTTTTAAAAGAATATAGAATTAACACCGAAATCATAAGTGCAATTGAAAATATCTATCAAGGAGATACTACGGGCATAGGAAAAGGTGTAGAACAAGAAATGGAGGTTACGAGTGGAATAAAACAGGGTTGCACAGGATCAACTTCATTGATTAAACTAATTACGTATATTGTCATGAAGAAAATAGAAGAGGAAGGAAATGGTTTCAGAAATCAATCAATAAAGATGTAATTATTATTTTTAGCACATGATGCCTTAGTGATTACAGAAGAAATGAATAATGCAAAGCATAACATCCAAATATTAGTAGAAACTGGAAAAAAGTGGGTTATAAATTAATAAAGAAAACTAGATCACATAAAAGAAATAAAAATAGTAGAAAGTTTAACATACTTAGGAATAAAGCTGGACAATAATAGGAACATATTTAAAACTCAGAAAAGGGTAATAATAGAAACAGCAAATAAATTAGCTAATTTAACATATTCAGTTATAGAGAAAAGCTGCAATACAGTGATAATAGGAAAAACGTTCTGGAAAAGTATTGCTTTACCATCTATTTTGTATGGAACAAGCATTATAAATCTAACAGAAACTGAAATAGAGAAACTACAAAGGATAGAGAGCGGGGTATACAGGAAGATTTTAGATGACACTAAAAGCACATACAATACTACTCTAAGAGGGGAGATAGGAGCATCTTCTATGAAAGCAAAGGTGATGGATGGGAAGCTGCAGTACTTAAATCGTACCCAGACTGAGAAGGAGATTTTGAAAACAATTATCCTGGATATCCAAGAAAAAGAAGGAAGGTGGTGGAAACAACCTGCAAAATACTTAGAAGAATTTAGTATAGACATAAGAAAGATAAGAAGAATGAGGAAGGCAGAAATAAAATCGGAAACCAGAAAGTGTGTCACTGAAAAGTGGAAACAAGTAAATAAAACGTAGAAAAAAAAAAATTAAAGAAGATGAATTTTAAGACAACACATTTGCTTCAGTGATATTTTTTAGAGCAAGGACCAATACGTTAAAACTAAACACTGTAAATAGACATAATGGCAGGAAAGTGAGCTCTAACTGTTGTGAAAACTAGGAGGAAGATTTCATACATGTTTTGTTGCTTTGCCAGGAATATATAAAAGAAAGGAATGAAATAATTGAGCTACAACAACCATACGAGGAAGAACTAAAGAAAAT
>NC_090744.1:74446101-74471101 GCF_036898095.1 Palaemon carinicauda | reverse complement strand
TGTTCAGTTCAATTGACTGGAACTGAATATAGTTCCGTTTTCAACAGATTAGTAGCTGTGCCGAGAATGACTGATCGGTTTGTGAGCGGAGACAGTTTCCGCATTAATAAATATACAATAATAAACATATTTGGTTTTGGTGCATCTTAGTTTTAAGTTTTTATATTTTTCCGGGTTTATGTGAATGTCACATTTTATTTATTTTGTATGTTTTTTTTGGTGTTAAGTAATTTAGTTTAAAGATATATAATTGTAAGGCTATGTTTGGTTTTTGTGTCTTTTTCATCCAAGAGTCCAGTTGATAACGTAAGAGGAAAGTTTGTGCAGAGGAGACATTTGTCAGTTAGTGTGATCAAGGATGTGAGGGTTGTTCTTGCGACTTCCCGCCACATTATTTTGGCACCCGAACAGGGAAGGCCGAGGTGGGATTGGAAGCTGGACTCTTTGATGAAGGAGTGAATTAGGACAAGAAAGTAGATTTGACTGGACAATGGAAGAACAATTAAAGATATTAAGTGAGGAATTACGGTTGGTTAAAGAGCGAGAAGAGAAGTTGTCCATAGAGAAAAAGAAGTTGTTGCTTGAGAATGCGAGGCTGAGTTGTGAGAATGAGGAGATGCGAAAAGAACTGAAAGAGCTAAAGGGAACTATAGAGAGAGTGGAAGATGGTATTGAGATAAGGATGCGTGAGAATGTGGAACGAATGGAAGCTACGATGGGGCAAGTAATGGGAATGATGAAGACTCTCATAGGCGAAGGCGCAGTCGGAGGAGTGGTTTCTGCTTCAGGTAATGGGGTGATAGTGCAAGAGAAGTCTAAGGTAAGGGATAATTGCGAAGAGAGTGATAGTGAGATTGAAGATAAGGGAATTAGGCATAGTAAGGATGAACAGAAATGTTATAGAAAGAATGGGAAGAAAGGTAAAAGTAATGTGAAGTGGGGAAAGAAGAAAGGTCAGGATGAGAGTGAGGATGATCATGAATGGGTGAAAGTGGTAAGTGAGAAAAAGGGTAAGAAGGGAATAGTTAAAGATAGGAATTGAGCGTTGAATTGGATTCTTCATATTCAAATGAAGAAGAAGGAAACAGGAAGGGATTAGGCAGTGATGATAGTTTTGAGAATGGAGGTGATTAAGTATGTAAGACAGTGTTTATGAGAGAGGTACCGAGGTGTGACAGGTTTAATGAACATAGCAGTAGGGATGTGTATGACTTTTATGGGGTATGAAAGGTTCTCTCAGGCTAAGTATGGTGATAGTAATGGAGTTTGGGCTAGGAAGTTAGGAGAATATTTGACAGGGTATTTGTTGACCATGTACGGTGTAATAAAGGCTTTGTTCACGAATCTACTAAATCTATTGGAGATTTTTTCATTATCATACCCTTACTCATGTCCATAAAGTAACACTGATCTCATTAAACTATGTAGTCTGATATTTATATGTAATTTCAGGGGATTTAATTTCCAAATTTTACTTAACCTAGCCATTATCTGGTTTAATTTTTCCAATCTCTCACTAAACTCTATTTTCAAAGACAATGTATTGGAGATGATAGTTCCTAAATACTTTAACAATTCTACCTAATTAATCCTTTCTCTTTCCAATGATATTTCATTTTCCATTGTATCCTCTGTTGTCATCATCTCTCTTTTTCTTTTATTTATCTTCAGCCCAACCTTGTGTTATATTTCATACATTCTAGCAAGCAAGCATTAAAAATCCTGTGGTGTTCTGTTAACAATGTCAACATCATTAGCATACTCTAGGTCTGGTAAGTTCCTATCACCGATCAAGTCCAATACTTCTCCAACATCTTGGACTGCTCTACGCATTACAAAATCCATGAGAAGGATAAACAACATAGGTGACATCACGTTCCCCTGGAGTACCTTGCTGTTCACTGGAAATTTATTTGATAAGACTCCATTAACATTGAATATGCATTTGCTATGCTCATGAATAGACTTAATCAATTTTACATATTTAAGAGGAATTCCATAATATCGCAGGTGCACACTATTAAAGGCTTTTCATAGACCAAAATGCCATCAAATGTGGATTTCGATATTCTATGCGTTACTGTACAACATATCTCAAAATGAAAATTTAGTCGGTGTAACTTTTCCTTTTTATAAATCCGGCTTGTTCATCCCTCACCTTTTTATCAATTTTTGTCCACAGTCTTTTTAAAATAAGAATACTATATATTTCAACAAAAACTGTTGTAAGTATTAGGCCTCTGTAATTAGTGCAATAAGTCAGGTTTTTTATATATATATATATATATATATATATATATATATATATTCTTTTAAGTACTCTAGGAATCACTTCCTTTTCGCCAGTATCATCTCGGAAGTTATTCCATCGTACCCGGGGCTTTCCATCTCTTTAGTGTTCTGAAGATACCTTCAACTTCTAACACACTGAATCCATTCATGGGTATATCACAGTCTTCATCAGCTTCATGTATATCAATCAAACTTATCCCTTCATATCTCTCCTTCATAACCTCATTATAGCGTTCCATCAAACGTTGACCGTTTTCTTTCTTCATCTTCTGTTGTTATAACAGAATATATATATATATATATATACACACTCACAGACACACACAAACACACACACACACACACACACGCACACACACACACACACACACATATATATATATATATATATCTATATATATATATATATATATACGTATATATATATATATATATATAGATATATATATGTATATATATATATATATATATATGTGTATATATATATATATATATATATATAGATATATATATATATATATATATTTTTGGGCTCAAGCCATATCGTCCTGATGGAAGTTCCTATAGGGTAGCTTCCTAGGGTATATTACAACTACGGCGATATTCCCAGAGAATTTACCTTAAGGTACCAGAATTCTAACTCCTGGAGCGAGTATCCCTCGTGAAAGGGATATCGCGACATATCAGAGGACGTATTCTAGACACGTCACATGGCAATCTACATCCTGGACAGAGATTTCGTCTCGTAGGAGGTGATTGACGAGATACGAATTCGGGAAAGAAAAAGGGGGAGCCGCTCGCAAGGCTTCCCTATCCCCCGATTCGTATGCGTGCCTGGCGCCAATCCTGGCGCCATCTGTATTCCTTTTTGCGTAGCTTAACAACTCGGTGTTTTTTTCTGTTTTTCTCGCAAATCTTGGATTTATTCGACTTTTCATGGCTTCTTCGTCTTCGTCGGCCTCTGATAAGTTGAGTATAGTGTCTGTTATGTATAAATGTAGGCTCTTGGTAAAATTTTGAGTGATTACTTGGATTAATCTTTGATACAAGAGCCGTAGCCTACCAGAGGTGTCCAGGACACTGTCGCTCGCTAGGTATAAATTAGTTAGTCAGAGCGACATTCCTGGTTGTTTTGCTTTAATAAATTTTAGCTATTTAGCATTACATAGGATTTCCTTTCGTGCTTAGTATTATTTGGCGAAGTATTCGCCATTCTGGCCTACGCTAGGCCATGTAGCCTAGTCGTTTGGTCCTAGTACTTCATACATGATTTTGGTTTTTCCGAGTGTAATTAAAATTTTATTGAAGCTTTAGGCTATATTTTATACATTTTAGACTGTGTGTAATATTTCCAAGATTGTATACGTGTGAGTTTCGGTGAATTAGGTAATCGATTCTCTTGGTGCCTAGGCTAATTGCTTATGGAGCCTTAGTATACTTTATCTTACTCCCCGGTTGCTTTCTTTTCTTCGGAGAAGGTATGCAATCCCTTTCCCTCTGTTTAAGCCTTGGGCTTATCCCTAAGTGGTTTTTTCCGAATTTATTTTCGATAAAACTATAGGCCTACTAGGGTGTTACTGTACCTTCCTGTTCCTGTAGTTATGGTTCAAGAGGGACAGAAAAACAGAGTTTTTAGTCTGAGTCTGTGTTGTCTGGCTTGGGGCAGAGTCCCCCTCGCTGACCTAACACATACAAAGGGAGCTTAGCTCCCTTAGGTCACTACCGAAGGTTTCTGTAGTTATGATTCCTTCTTTTGTGATCTACCAGACTAGTCCTGTTGCTGTTCTCGGGGGAGGATAAGTTCTTCCCTTGGGAGTAGCAACGCCTTCCTTGCTTTGGTGCTCTGGAAGCTGGCAAGTATTGCTGGCCTTTCCCCTTAGATCTCCCTTAGGCTAAGATAAGTTTCTTGGCTGCGGGTGATCTGTCACTAAAGCAAGGTTGGCAGGACCCTCTTGTCCCTTCCCCCTCTATCTCCGTAATGGCCTAGCCATTACTGTACTGTACCTTGCCGGCTGGCAGAGCTGGCCAGCAGGGGTCTTACTGTACTGTACGTCGTTCTACTTCTGGACCTAGTATAGGTTGGGATGTGGAATTGACTCAGCCCATTGCCGGCTGGCAGAGCTGCTGGCCGGCAAGGGTCTTATGTTTTCGAGTGCTGCCCGGACCTCTCTTGGTCCCTCATCCATGCCTACCGGCAGAGCCGGACGGCATTGGTCAAGGAAGCCTGAATTAGTTTCTCCCCTTCCTTATATGCACTCTTTCGGTTGCCGGGCTTGGAGGTTGTGTACACTCTTATCCCAGCATCCATTCTATTTTTCTTCTAGTGCTGTACCTGTCCCGGCTGCCGGCCTATGAGGCCGGCAGCCGGGCAGGTGTAGTCCTCTGGTTCTTTTGCTGCCGGCTGGCATCGGTCTTGTACCTTTGCCGGCCGGCTTATGTCAGTCCTTGTCTGCCGGTCACCAAGAGTGTGGCCGGCAGCTGGGTACTACCTTGTGTAGTTGCTGGCCGGCAGCCATTGCCGGCCAACACTGGCTGTTACCGGCCGGCAGTTGCTGCCGACCGGCACAGGCATTTGAACCAGAGTGCTGCCGCCCTTTAGCTGTTAAGTAGTATACTTTAAAGCTAGTTATGGTGTGTGCCGGCCGGCAAAGGCAGGTCGGCAAACATCCCCCTATACTGTACTAGTATTCTTCTGTATAGCATATACAGTAAGAAGAAAACTATAGTAAAGGTTTTGGTACAGCACTGTATCTTCTAACACTATTGTGTTTTCTTGCACATCCCTTTGCTGTTGCCCTCAGATAGGAAGCTGAGTTCTTCCCTGTCTATTATCCAGGATTTTAAAATCATTGCTTAGGTGTGAGCTCCACCTGTTTCCTCTGGAAACCTTGCATTGGTTACTCTAGAAGAGATAAACCATTTTTGATTTTATTATCTGGAAGGCTGCAACAATGGGTTGTGAGGGAAACACAAGTGTGTGTCTTTCCTTTCTGAATTGTTATGCTATACTATGCATATCCAGTGATACATAGTTCACTTTATACTCATGGAAATTTCTTCTCTTTACAGAAGGACACTCCGAAGTGGGGAAGTGCTTTCTGCAATGTCAGCAGCAAGAACCTCTGCGGACATGAGTTTTGTAGGAGACACGCAGCATACGCTGTCTCCAAGGATGATCTCCGGTATTGGGACCCTCAGGTATGTACTGTGTGCACTAACCTGATTAATGAGACATTTAAATAGCTAGGAAGAAGCTTCGTACCTGGGTAAGGGGCTTCCAAAAGAACACTTCTGGCCCTTATCTTCCAAGTGAGAAGATGAGGGCGTATCCTTTCCCTAAGGCATCAGCTGATGCAGTGATTCCCCAGCCTCAAGAGGAGATCCCCTAAGTTCAGATCCAGGTGGATGCTGAAGTCGCGGTCGCGATGCAAGACATCCAGCTAAATGACAGGATGTCTGATGTGGACGGGTGTCAGGAGGAAGACCTCCTGGCAGAAGCCCAGGATGAAGTTCAATCCCCTCTACATCGGCCGGTCTCCCAGTAGAGCTGGGACAGGCCCTCTCTTCTATTGTTGGAATGATCCAACAAATGCAGAAGGAGAATCAGGAGAAGGCGGCTGCAATGGAACTGCGAATGCAGTGCCTTGCAGAATCACATGGGCCCCACAAAAAGCTCAATGTGAAAGACCTTCCCTTGTGCTCAGATGCTAACCCATGGAGGTATGCTGAGCACATGCCGATGACGACTGGAAAGATCGTCATCTCGGATAAGCTGGGCTCAGTTCCCCTGGAGGGTGGAATTCTGGCCCAGCAAGGCATCATATCTGGACTGTTATGTCCGGCTGAGGAAGGAACCAGCTTAAAAGGAGGAGACAGAGCCGAAGGAGGTCATAGAGATGGACCATGCTAAGGCTCAAGCTCTACTTTCATCCTCGATGAAAGAGAGGGGCTTCTCTAACTCAAAGGTAGCTGCATTGAATAGGAAGCTCCCTTCCTTTGTGTCCTCGCCTACTAGAGCCTTCCCCCTTTTACAGAAAGGGTTTCTGGCTGTACTAAAAGCAATCGAGGCCGGCAAGTCTTGGCCCTCCCTAGAGGAGTGTAAACCCTTGTCGCTTGCCCTGCCTATGGACCACAAAGACTGGAAGGACGTCAATCTTACGTTCTCAGTGGGAAAGTTGGAGGCTGATATTGCCGGACGTCAGTTCGGCAAGGACCTCCCTAAGCTGTCTGACTTTCCTTTGCGAAGTGAGTTCGATACAAAAGAAAGACTGACTGCCTCAATGTCTCTTCAGACTACTCTCGAGACGATGGCAAGTGACCCCAAGGTCCATGAAATGTTCATGGTAGTGGCCAAGCCTCATCTGGCCACAGTGACGAAGGACCTTTATGGCTTCGTCAAGGCAAGGAGAGCTTGTAGGGAGTTCGTGTTTACCTCGGCTACGGTGAGGCACGAGCTAAAGAAACTAATCTCCTCCAACATTTGGGGAAAAGACCCTTTTCCCTACCGACTTGGTCAAAGAAGTTGTTGATAAAGCCGCCTTGGAGAATAGAAACCTTCTCCAGAAGTGGGGCCTGGCTATCAAAAGAAAGTCTTCCCCGGATGAGGGTCCTCAACCAAAGAGGAAGACTATGAGGACGAGGCTACCGTCTCGGCCAGCCAAGCCTCTTAGATAGCAACAGCAACTGCAATTGCCATTGCCCCCAGTGCCCCAGATCGTGGCACAAACCCCGACCACCTTTCAGTGGGTACCCCAGGCCGAGTCGACACAGTACACGGCATTCACCCCAGCGTTCGAAGGGCAGTCTACTTCCTTTCGAGCAAAGCCTAGAGGAGCAGCCAGAGGCTCGTCTAGACGCCCCTCAAGGGGAAGGGGAATCAGGGGTGGTCGTGGTCAGGAAGGCAAGACCTTAGGACGGCAGTCCAAGTGAGGTGATACTGGTAGGAGGGAGACTTCTGAAATTTCCGGATCGGTGGACCTTCGATCCCTGGGCCCACAGCCTACTCAAGAATGGACTGGGCGGGAGCTGGTACAGCACTCCACCCCCGTACCTTCGGTTTTTCCAACACTCCACCCCCGTTATGGAGGAGTACGTTCAAGAACTGTTGGAGAAAAAGGGTGAAGCCCATCAATTTCTAAGGGAGGCTGTTTTGTGTTCCCAAGAAAGACTCGGAAAAGCTCAGAGTCATTCTGGACTTGTCGCCACTTAACAAGTTCATAGTGAATTGCAAATTCAAAATGCTAACACTGCAACACATAAGGACCTTACTGCCCAAGAGGGCATATTCCGTCTCTATAGACTTGTCAGACGCCTACTTGCACATTCCAATTAGCCATCGACTCTCCCCCTACCTAGGGTTCAGGCTACAACGAAGACTATACGCCTTCGGAGCCATGCCATTCGGGCTAAACATAGCCCCAAGGAATTTTACGAAGCTTGCGAGCGTAGCTCTCAAACAATTTCACCTAAAGGGAATTCAGGTAGTAGCCTACTTGGACGACTGGTTGGTGTGGGCAGCATCCGAGACAGAATGCTTGCAAGCTTCCAGTCAAGTGATCCAGTTCCTAGAGTACCTAGGCTTCAAGATCAACAGAAAAAGTCTCGACTTTCTCCATCTCAAAAGTTCCAGTGGCTAAGATCCACTGGGACCTTTTGTCACACCGTTTCTCCACCCCGGCGAAGAAAAGGAAGGAGATAGCGGGTTCTGTCAAGAGACTTCAAGATTCCGAAAGGATATCAATACACGAGCAGGAGAGAGTACTGCGCTCTCTCCAGTTTGCTTCGGTGACTGACCCAGTGCTAAGAGCACAGCTAAAGGATGCAATCGGAGTTTGGAGAAGTTATGCATCAAACGCGCGAAGAGATCTGAGAAGACCAGCCGCTTCGGCTAAGTACTCTTCTCAGGCCTTGGTCCCAAGCCAGACATCTAAAGAAGTCAGGTTCTTCTTCAGCCACCTCCCCCGTCGGTGACGATTCACTCAGACGCCTCGAAGGAGGGATGGGGAGGTCACTCTCATCGGAAAAAAGTCCAGGGGACTTGGTCCAGGCTATTCAAGACCTTTCTCATAAAACTTTCTAGAAGCTAGGGCAGTGCTCCTTACCTTAAAGAAAGTCTCCCCGCGTCATTCGTTCCACATAAAGTGGTGATAGACAGCGAGGTAGTTGTGAGATACTTGAATCGACAAGGATCGAGGTCACCACCTCTCAACCAGGTGATGTTGGCCGTCTTCCTATTGGCGGAAAAGAAGAAGTGGTACCTGTCGGCAGTTCACCTTCAAGGAGTCCGCAATGTGACAGCGGACGCTCTATCCAGGTTCACACCGATAGAGTCGGAATGGTCCTTAGACGCAGGATCATTCTCCTTCATTCTGAATCAGTCCCAGAACTGCAGATAGACCTCTTTGCGACGAAAGACAACAAGAAGTTGCCCCTGTACGTGTCCCCGTACGAGGACCCCTTAGCGGAATCAGTGGACGCGATGTCCCTCGACTGGAACAGATGGTCCAAGATTTATCTGTTCCCTCCTCACAACCTTCTGTTGAGGGTCCTCAACAAACTGAGATCCTTCAAAGGGTAGCGGCAATAGTGGCCTCCAAGTGGCCGAACAGCGTGTGGTTCCTCCTGGCATTGGAACTGTAGCTGAAGTTTGTACCACTACCAGATCCAGTTCTGACCCAGCGAGTCCAGAAGTCAACTGTCTGCGCTTCATTACAGAAAACCCGGACCCTGCAGTTCATGATTTTCTCTCCCTAGCGGTGAGAAAGCGTTTCGGGATTTCGAAAGCCAGTATAGACTTCCTTTAGGAATATAAGTGCAAATCTACTAGAAGGCAATATGAGTCATCTTGGAGAAAATGGGTGGCCTTTTGTCAAGGCGAAGATTCCGCAGGAGATCTTGACAGACTTCTGCTTATCTTTTTTCCCCACCTCCATGGTCAAGGGTTGGCAGCGAACACGATTTCAGCGTGTAAGTCTGCTTTGACAAGACCCATTCTATATGCCTTCCAGGTCGACCTAAGTAACGAGATCTTTAATAAAGTCCCGAAAGCCTGTGCTAGGCTCAGACCTTCAGCACCTCCAAAGCCCATTTCATGGTCTTTAGACAAGTTCTTCATTTCGCTTCTCTGTTGAGCAATGAAGAGTGTGTGTTAAAGGATTTGACACAAAAAGTTATTTTCCTATTTTGCACTCGCGTCCGGGGCCAGGGTTAGTGAGATTGTAGCCTCTCGAGAGAGGCAGGTGTTGTTCAGTTCCTGGATGGGGAAGAACTGAACCTGTTTCCGGATCCTACGTTTCTCGCCAAGAATGAGTTACCCACCAACAGGTGGGGTCCCTGGAGAATCTGCCCTCTGAAAGAAGATGCATCTCTATGTCCAGTAGAATGCCTAAAGGTCTATCTTCATAGAACTTCAGACTTCAAGGGTGGTCAACTATTCAGGGGAGAAACATCAGGCTCAAATTTATCTCTGAATCAACTCAGAGCGAAAATCACATATTTTATTCGCAGAGCGGATCCTGACAATACACCCGCAGGTCACGATCCCAGGAAAGTTGCCTCATTCTTAAATTTCTTTAATTGTATGGATTTTGAACATCTCCGTTCATACACTGGCTGGAAGTCTTCCAGAGTGTTCTTTCCCCACTATGCGAAGCAAGTAGAGGAACTAAAAGAGATCTGTGGTAGCAGTGGGTCGCGGTGTTAACCCTACTGTTTAACTCTGCGAGGAACAGTGGTCTTAATTGGGACGATTAATTCCAGGGTGAGTGTGTAGTTACATACTGTACTACAAACTAAGTGAGGGCACTGTGTTGCCCATCCAGACTGTTCCATTTCCGAAGGTGAACCTAGCATAAGTGCAGACATGTGTGCCGAGCGTTTATAACGCTAATGTCATTGATTTGTAATACAGGCTTTTATGACTTTGATACCTCGGTATCTTAAAAGTGGCATCTAATGTTTTTTCTTTCAGACAAACAAGCTCTGTTTACTATCATACTTATGCTTAAAGTTTTGGGTTATCCTCTTCTTATATATATATATATATATATATATATATATATAATTGTGGTTAACCTGTCTATTTATTGCCTGTCAATAATCTGGTTCTTGAGAACCTTGCGTCTCCTTCACCTGTGTCAATTTATTGGTATAATTGAGCATTCATTCTATGTACCTTATCTGGGATAATTCTAATAGAATTGTTCCTTTATGCAAGCTATGTTGCATTGGTTTTCCTCCTATGCGGATATAAAACCTTTGTCCAATACAAGTATTGTGCAGAAAACTGGTCGATATTTCATATTGACGCAGTGGTCCTTTACAAACTAAGCTTTACTTAATATAGGGCGAGACCACTATATTAGCTTGCCTGGTATTCATACATAGATATATGTACTCTTCGAGACTTTTCCAGAGTCTAGTAAGACTCTTCCCTGTAGGGGGCAGGAAGCTCTAACATAGTTCATAGTTAGTTGAAAAGATGTATAACGGTAACATCTTAGGTCTCTAGGTCTAGTCGACCGGGAAAAAATTACCTCCGGGGAGTATGGCACGTTCTGAGAATCCACAGATACAGTAATGCTCTGGTACTCTTCCATCAGGACGACATGGCTTGAGCCCAAAAAACGGATTTTGAGCGAAGCGAAAAATCTATTTTTGGGTGAGATGGCCATGTCGTCCTGATGGACCCGCCCTTGCCTTTCTAAGAAAGGGCTGTAGGACCCCTCCCTACATACAGTATCTGTAGCACCTCGTGTACGCTACAAGGAATACAGATGGCGCCAGGATTGGCGCCAGGCACGCATACGAATCAGGGGATAGGGAAGCCTTGGGAGCGGCTCCCCCTTTTTCTTTCCCGAATTCGTATCTCGTCAAGCACCTCCTACGAGACGAAATCTCTGTCCAGGATGTAGATTGCCATGTGACGTGTCTAGAATACGTCCTCTGATATGTCGCGATATCCCTTTCACGAGGGATACTCGCTCCAGGAGTTAGAATTCTGGTACCTTAAGGAAAATTCTCTGGGAATATCGCCGTAGTTGTAATATACCCTAGGAAGCTACCCTATAGGAACTTCCATCAGGACGACATGGCCATCTCACCCAAAAATAGATTTTTCGCTTCGCTCAAAATCCGTTATATATATATATATATATATATGTCTATATATTTTGGTAATCCTTACACACACACACACACACACACGCACACACACACACACACACATATATATATATATATATATATGGAGAAATATCAACACAACATCGTGTTCAAATAGAAATAAATTTCTAACTCATACTTGGGATCGAACGCTAGCCACTTCTAATGAAAGGCCAGGTCGAAACCAACCATGCCACGAGAGGCCATAAAAGGAAATCCGAACCTGACGCTAATTTAGCTGTCCGAGGATTTACCTGGCGAGACATCAGTCTCTTACCAGCGAGTTTTACCCGATTTCCCCGGCCTACCACGTGACACAATTGGTAGTAATTCATTCAAATTACCCCTAATGAGTCAATATGGATAAATATCAACACAACATTGTGTTCAAATAGAAATAAATTTCTACCTCATACTTGGGATTGAACGCTAGCCCCTTCTAATGAAAGGCCAGGTCGAAACCAACCATGCCACGAGAGGCCATAACAGGAAATCCGAACCTGACGCTAATCTAGCTGTCCGAGGATTTACCTGGCGAGACATCAGTCTCTTACCAGCGAGTTTTACCCGATTTCCTCGGCCCACCACGTGACACAATTGGTAGTAATTCATTCAAATTACCCCTAATGAGTCAATATGGATAAATATCAACACAACATCGTGTTCAAATAGAAATAAATTTCTACCTCATACTTGGGATCGAACGCTAGCCCCTTCTAATGAAAGGCCAGGTCGAAACCAACCATGCCACGAGAGGCCATAAAAGGAAATCCGAACCTGACGCTAATCTAGCTGTCCGAGGATTTACCTGGCGAGACATCAGTCTCTTACCAGCGAGTTTTACCCGATTTCCCCGGCCCACCACGTGACACAATTGGTAGTAATTCATTCAAATTACCCCTAATGAATCAATATGGATAAATATCAACACAACATCGTGTTCAAATAGAAATAAATTTCTACCTCATACTTGGGATCGAACGCTAGCCCCTTCTAATGAAAGGCCAGGTCAAAACCAACCATGCCACGAGAGGCCATAAAAGGAAATCCGAACCTGACGCTAATCTAGCTGTCCGAGGATTTACCTGGCGAGACATCAGTCTCTTACCTGCGAGTTTTACCCGATTTCCCCGGCCCACCACGTGACTCAATTGGTAGTAATTCATTCAAATTACCCCTAATGAATCAATATGGATAAATATCAACACAACATCGTGTTCAAATAGAAATAAATTTCTACCTCATACTTGGGATCGAATGCTAGCCCCTTCTAATGAAAGGCCAGGTCGAAACCAACCATGCCACGAGAGGCCATAAAAGGAAATCCGAACCTGACGCTAATCTAGCTGTCCGAGGATTTACCTGGCGAGACATCAGTCTCTTACCTGCGAGTTTTACCCGATTTCCCCGGCCCACCACGTGACTCAATTGGTAGTAATTCATTCAAATTACCCCTAATGAATCAATATGGATAAATATCAACACAACATCGTGTTCAAATAGAAATAAATTTCTACCTCATACTTGGGATCAAACGCTAGCCCCTTCTAATGAAAGGCCAGGTCGAAACCAACCATGCCACGAGAGGCCATAAAAGGAAATCCGAACCTGACGCTAATTTAGCTGTCCGAGGATTTACCTGGCGAGACATCAGTCTCTTACCAGCGAGTTTTACCCGATTTCCCCGGCCTACCACGTGACACAATTGGTAGTAATTCATTCAAATTACCCCTAATGAGTCAATATGGATAAATATCAACACAACATTGTGTTCAAATAGAAATAAATTTCTACCTCATACTTGGGATTGAACGCTAGCCCCTTCTAATGAAAGGCCAGGTCGAAACCAACCATGCCACGAGAGGCCATAAAAGGAAATCCGAACCTGACGCTAATCTAGCTGTCCGAGGATTTACCTGGCGAGACATCAGTCTCTTACCAGCGAGTTTAACCTGATTTCCTCGGCCCACCACGTGACACAATTGGTAGTAATTCATTCAAATTACCCCTAATGAGTCAATATGGATAAATATCAACACAACATCGTGTTCAAATAGAAATAAATTTCTACCTCATACTTGGGATCGAACGCTAGCCCCTTCTAATGAAAGGCCAGGTCGAAACCAATCATGCCACGAGAGGCCATAAAAGGAAATCCGAACCTGACGCTAATCTAGCTGTCCAAGGATTTACCTGGCGAGACATCAGTCTCTTACCAGCGAGTTTTACCCGATTTCCCCGGCCCACCACGTGACACAATTGGTAGTAATTCATTCAAATTACCCCTAATGAATCAATATGGATAAATATCAACACAACATCGTGTTCAAATAGAAATAAATTTCTACCTCATACTTGGGATCGAACGCTAGCCCCTTCTAATGAAAGGCAAGGTCGAAACCAACCATGCCACGAGAGGCCATAAAAGGAAATCCGAACCTGACGCTAATCTAGCTGTCCGAGGATTTACCTGGCGAGACATCAGTCTCTTACCTGCGAGTTTTACCCGATTTCCCCGGCCCACCACGTGACTCAATTGGTAGTAATTCATTCAAATTACCCCTAATGAATCAATATGGATAAATATCAACACAACATCGTGTTCAAATAGAAATAAATTTCTACCTCATACTTGGGATCGAACGCTAGCCCCTTCTAAAGAAAGGCCAGGTCGAAACCAACCATGCCACGAGAGGCCATAAAAGGAAATCCGAACCTGACGCTAATCTAGCTGTCCGAGGAATTACCTGGCGAGACATCAGTCTCTTACCAGCGAGTTTTACCAGATTTCCCCGGCCCACCACGAGACACAATTGGTAGTAATTCATTCAAATTACCCCTAATGAGTCAATATGGATAAATATCAACACAACATCGTGTTCAAATAGAAATAAATTTCTACCTCATACTTGGGATCGAACGCTTGCCCCTTCTAATGAAAGGCCAGGTCGAAACCAACCATTCTACGAGAGTATGATGTAGAAATATATTTATATTTGAACACGATGTTGTGTTGATATTCATCCATATTGACTCATTAGGGGTAATTTGAATGAATTACTACCAATTGTGTCACGTGGTGGGCCGGGGAAATCGGGTAAAACTCGCTGGTAAGAACTGATGTCTCGCCAGGTAAATCCTCGGACAGCTAGATTATCGTCAGGTTCGGAGAGGCTCTCGGTATTTTGGAAGTCTAATGCTAAGGCCTGGGTCACGAGGATCATATATATTGAGTGGATAAACGTCTGCTTCGGTTCTGCTGTCAAAAACTATTTAGAAGAGAACGATCTTCCTCTTAAATGTCTCCTGGTGCTGGACAATGCCCCTGCTCACCCTCCTGGCCTCGAGGACATCATTCATCCTGACTTCTCCTTCATTAAGGTTCTCTATCTACCACCAAACACCATCCCTCTCCTCCAGCCTATGGACCTGCAAGTGATGGCCAACTTCAAGAAGCTTTATACGAAGCATCTGTTCAGATGCTTCGAAGTGACTGAAAGCACACAACTCACCCTCCGTGAATTTTGGAGGGGGCATTTTGACATCGTTCAATGCATGAAGATGATCGACACAGCTTGGAATGAGGTTTCACGGCGCATCTTGAACTCCTCATGGAAGAAACTGTGGCCAGCTGTTGTAGCAGAATGAGACTTTGAAGGTTTCGATCCCTCAACTGAAGACGAGGCCGTTGATGATCCTGCCCCTGAGGGTGATGTTGAGGAAATAATTTCAATCAGGAGGTCCATGGGGGCTTGTTGTCGATGAGGCTGACGTCCATAACCTTATCGAAGAGCACAGGGAGGAGCTTACAACTGAAGACTTAAAGGCGTTAGAGGTAATGCAGTTGACGATCATTCAAGAAGAGCACAGCTCTAGTGGAGGCGAAGACGGGGGGGAGACTGAAGAAACGACATCGTCAGAAATAAGGGAAGCTATCGGTTGGTATGAAAACCTTACGAGTTTCATTGAAAAGAAACACCCAGAAAAACTTCACACAAGTTGTCTTATGCAGAGTGTTAATGATAAGTGTATGAGTCATTTTAGGAATATGTTGAGGAATCGTCAGAAACAGGTTTCTTTAGATAGATATTTCTCCAAAAGAGAAATGTCAGAAAGCAAAGATGATAATAGTCATTCTATTAAAAAAGCTATAAAAGGGTAATTTTTTAAGTTCTAAAAAAAAAAGGATAAAAAAAAATTTCAAAAGACAAAAATAAAAAATAAAAGTATTTTCAATTTTAAGTGTTTATTAGCATGAATAAATTTTATATTAAGTGTACATAACATAATTATCATTGATACATTTTTATATCTACCGTCTACTCCCCCCTCTGCCTCCACCAACTACCAGCTCAAGTCACGTCACTCCAAAGGTAAATAAGATTTAATTTTTCCTTTACAGTACTGTACAGTAAACAATTTTTATTTATAAAGTTATTTGATTATATACTGCACAGCACTGTACATGTATATTATATATAAGTATACTGTAGTTCAGTGATTACTATAATACTGCATTGTATTTTGTTACATTCTAATTGTCAATGTTTTTACCAAGGTTTTTCACGCATTAACTATTCTATTGCCCACCATACGACATTTTCACCATACGATACCAACTCCGGAACGGATTAATGTCGTATGGCCAGGACCTACGGTATCCCTGAAAATTTTGTTTAGATATATGAAGATTTCATTCGGATTATTCTAAGAACAACTTACACCACCGCCAAAAATAACCCTTCAACCCATAATGAATCAAAAGTTTGTTGTGGCTTTTATGGCAGATATCAACATAGAAATTGATATGAACAAAGTTAATATCCATGCCATAAATCCATGAAAATTTAATTTACATATGTGAAGTAATCTATGGGTGATTCTCCGCTCCGCTGACAATCGGCCTCTATTGGATATCGAAAAATGGCCAGTGGGACTTCTCTATGGAATGTATCCATACGAAAATTGATATGTATATAGTTTACATATCACCCTTCAAACCCTGTGAAAATTATTTGAATATCTGTAAAACTCTAGTAGTAATTCGCTCCTCCTCACTGATTTTTTAGCCAGGACACGCCTAATGCAGGTATGAACAACAGAATTAGCAGGGATGAAGCTTATATATATATATATATATATATATATACATATATATATATATATATATAATCCCTTAAAATCTCATTTGAATATATTTATTGGTGTTAGAGTTATTTACTCTGCCACCAAAAATATTAGATGCCTTCTCCGGTCCGAAATTTATAGTTAGGGAATGAATGGGCTACGGGTTGGGTGAGAGATCTTCAACAAAATTTTAGCTTTTTATAAAAGGTCACTCACTTCTTTCGCGAAAATGATAATAATAATAATAATAATAATAATAATAATAATAATAATAATAATAATAATAATAATAATAATAATAATAATAATATAATTATAAAAAATTTCAAACGCCTAATAATAATTTACCTCCATAAATTTTTTCAAAAATTAACCCTTATTTTATACAGAAAAGCTTACGTTTTTTGTGAAAGATCTTGAGAAAAGAGTTTATCATCTTTTCATGACTATCAGAATACAATGAATTTTCAGATTGTGAGTTTGATATTAATCCCATAAAAAGAAACCCACAAAAACATTTCCCTTTAAAATGGGAATAGGAATTAAAGGACGATTCCAATAATTCAGAAACGAGAAAAAAAAAAAAAAAAAAAAAAAAACATCCACTTTTCGAGGCAAAGCATTTGTGGTAGATATATCTGTAATAAGGTTATCTGCCTTTAGTAATGTGAACCAAGCAGAGTTGAAGTTTGAAATACCTGGTTTTCAGGAGTTTGTTGGGGGCATCAGACTTTTATATTTTAATATCTGAACTAGTGTCTTTAGTAACACAAGAAGCCACACTACTTAATCAACAAAAAATATTGAAAATTACTAAGCTTTAAAAAAAGACAACTAGATTAGTTGAGTTTTAAGGTTTGGAGTGCATTATCATACTACAAATATATATATATATATATATATATATGTGTGTGTGTGTGTGTGTGTAAGGATTACAAAATTTGATTACATGCAGGTGCATCTTCGTATTGTTTAATCGCTCTAAGTATATCTTGACCTCTGATGCATATCCAAATAGAGATTTTAGAAATAAAATAAAACTCCCATATATAGAAAGGTTTTGAGAATATAAGAAATAATACTAAAACTGAGAACCCCCCTCGTTTTTTCGTATCCCAAGACCATAGGAAGTGCGCTTATTAATGTTTATAAAAATAGAAGAGATATAGTATCTGGCGTTTATAAAGTACCATGTAGGGATTGTGAAATTTGGCTGATCCTTTCAGCACTTATATCAACAGCAGAACCATTGTTAACACCCTTTTCCTTTTCTACTGTATATAAACCATCACTGTCTACTGTATTCCCAATTTTTTCTTTACAACCTGAAGAGGCCAAAATGTATTGGTCGAAATTTAGTGATTTAATTGTGTTTGTTTTTTTTTTCTTTTATGGGCCCCTTTGAACAAACATGCACTGTATAATATATATATATATATATATATATGTATATATATATATATATATATATACATATATATATATATATATATATATGTATATATAAATATATATATATTATATATATATACATACATACATATATATACATACACACTATATATACACACACACACCACACACATATATATATATATATACACGCATACACACACACATATATATATATATATATACATACATATATATATACATACACGCTATATATATATATATATATATATGTATATATATATATATATATATACATATATATATATATATATATATAATCCAATGGACATTCACAACTATTCCGATCATCTAAAAACAAATATTTTTTCTCTTCAATCCCAGAAATTTACATTTGGATATGTGAATTATTCCAGGAATAATTTTCTCAACATCCAAAAATAACCATTCAACCCACTCTGAAATAAATGTTTGCTATGGCTTTTATATGGCACACATCAACAATTGGTATGGACAAAGTAATTATCCATCCCATATACAGTAGACCCCAGGCATACGGCGTCCCCAGCTTACGTTTTTTTTCACGGTAAGGTTTGGAATACGATTTTTTTTCGTCCTCTCATTACGACATTTTCCCCACCTTAGGGCATCGAATTTTTAAACTCAAATTTGGCGGTTTCTACGCGTATGACTGTGTGAGTTAGTAGCTTACCACCATGTTCATACGTCACTGCATACGTCACTAAGAAGCTGGTCCGCTATAGGTCGGCGTCACGGCGTCAGTAAGATCCCGATACGCTATTGGCCGAAAATCGTCCCACAATGCTTGAGAGAGATGCTGCCTCTCTCTCTCTTTGTCATAAGCGCACTCAGTTTAGAATCTCGTGTGCGTTTCATAAAGTCTGGAACTCGTGTGAGTGCTTGTGATATTGTTATTTTTTGTGCATTTTTAGTGCATAATTATAACTTTAATTCGTTAGCCATGGGTCCCGAGATTGCTAGAGATGTTAAAGGCAGAAGTAAGAAGATGATAACTATGGAAACAAAGCTGGAGATCATAAAAAAATATGAAGAAGGCATGCGCATCATTACCCTCGCTAATACGTATGGCCGTAACCAATCTACGATTGGTAAAATTTTTAAGAATAAGGAAGCCATTAAAGCAAGTAAGTCTTCTAAAGGCATGACTGTCCTTGCCAGTGGAAGGACCTCAATCAACGATGAGATGGAGAGACTCCTTCTTTGTGGATTAAAAAGAAGGAAATCGCTGGTGATACACTCACGCAATCAGTAATTTCGCACAAGGCGAGCGCCATCTTTGCCGATCTCGGGGAAGCCCAGAGAGACGGCGGAGGTGAAGGAACGTCGCAGCAGGCCCCCCAAGAGTTTAAGGCTTCTCGTGGGTGGTTTGATCGGTTTAGGAAGAGGACTGGTATTCACTCATTGGCAGGCAGGGAGAGGCGGCCAGTTCTGACAAGAAAGCAGCAGAAGAGTTTTTCAAGAAGTTTGAGAACGTAATTTCCAGAGAAGGCTACATTCCTCAGCAAGTTTTTAACTGCGATGAAACTGGCCTTTTCTGGAAGAAAATGCCCCGCCGTACATATATCACAGCTGAAGAAAGGAAACTTCCTGGCCATAAACCAATGAAGGACAGACTAACGCTCGCATTTTGTGCAAATGCCAGTGGGGACTTAAAATTTAAGCCCGTACTGGTATACCACTCAGAAAATCCTCGTGCCTTCAAGGCACAAAATATCACAAAGGAGAGGCTCTCGGTATTTTGGAAGTCTAATGCTAAGGCCTGGGTCACGAGGATCATATATATTGAGTGGATAAACGTCTGCTTCGGTTCTGCTGTCAAAAACTATTTAGAAGAGAACGATCTTCCTCTGAAATGTCTGATGGTGCTGGACAATGCCCCTGCTCACCCTCCTGGCCTCGAGGACATCATTCATCCTGACTTCTCCTTCATTAAGGTTCTCTATCTGCCACCAAACACCATCCCTCTCCTCCAGCCTATGGACCTGCAAGTGATTGCCAATTTCAAGAAGCTTTATACGAAGCATCTGTTCAGATGCTTCGAAGTGACTGAAAGCACACAACTCACCCTCCGTGAATTTTGGAGGGGGCATTTTAACATCGTTCAATACATGAAGATGATCGACACAGCTTGGAATGAGGTTTCACGGTGCATCTTGAACTCCTCATGGAAGAAACTGTGGCCAGCTGTTGTAGCAGAACGAGATTTTGAAGGTTTCGATCCCTCAACCGAAGACGAGGCCGTTGATGATCCTGCCCCTGAGGGTGATGTTGAGGAAATAATTTCAATCAGGAGGTCCATGGGGGCTTGTTGTCGATGAGGCTGACGTCCATAACCTTATCGAAGAGCACAGGGAGGAGCTTACGACTGAAGACTTAAAGGCGTTAGAGGTAATGCAGTTGACGATCATTCAAGAAGAGCACAGCTCTAGTGGAGGCGAAGACGGGGGGGAGACTGAAGAAACGACATCGTCAGAAATAAGGGAAGCTATCGGTTGGTATGAAAACCTTACGAGTTTCATTGAAAAGAAACACCCAGAAAAACTTCACACAAGTCGTCTTATGCAGAGTGTTAACCCTGGATAGGTACGCTCCTCGGACACCCCTTTAAGGGTATACTCGGACGCGAACGACCCCGACGCCAAAAAAAATTCTTGAAAAATCAGTTTTTGCAGTAACCTCCTTTTTTCTTTTGCCAAAAAAAACTTCAATGAAATTTTAAAACAACGGTAAAGATAAATACTACTCATCTGCAGAAAAACTATTTATTATAAATATTTTAAAAAATTATGTAGAAAAAAAAAACCTGACATAAAAATTCATAAAAAAAAGTTTATACATACATACACAAATCCTTTTAGGAATTGATTCTTGAATGTTTAGGACACATCTTGATGTATTTTGGATGAAGTCAGACCCATGGAGGTGAAGATCTGAAATGAGAAAAAAAGGGTAACTTTTTTTTGGCCAAAAAAATTTATCCAAATTTCATGAATTTTTTTGGGTACCCAAATGAAATAGGAAGTGGCTAATTTTTTTAGGGAATAAAAATATGATATCCTAAAATAGAAATATGTAAAAAAATCTTCATTATTTTGTAAATTACATTTATATCAGGGGCCATATCTAAAGGTAATTTTTTGAGTACTTAGAAATTTCGTAAAAAAATACATATATTTAATATATAATATGATATTTATGCAGGTAAAAATATACCAAAATATCACAAATTCTATAGGGAACAAGAATATATATAGATAGGGCAACTTACGCTTCGGATATGTCCACAAAATGGCCGCCAACCACACTGACTCAGACTCCCTAATCTGCCACTTGAAATGTAGGAAGGGTATGTCAATTTCAAGGTGTTATTTACTAATCTAATTATTATTGGATATGCATAAAAATTGTATGGTGGGTTGCTGGATAATTGTCGATTATTTTACGACTATAAAATTAAAATTCTGACCCCCAAAAAAAATTTTTGAAGGGAAATAAAATCGAAAAAAAAAATGTAAAATATAATATTTTAGCTAAAAACATTTGATGATATTCAATCAAAAAAGAAGTAAACAAAATTTTCCGACAAATAAACATCTAGAGGAATCATTACTCTGTGATAGTTCCTTAGTATGTAGTAATTTTGAAAGAATTGGGAAAAAACGAAAAAATGGCAATCACCGGAAAATCGAACACATACCTATATATACGCCATATCTGGCTAAAAAAAAGATAGTCATGGGTAGCCAGATCATCTAGAAACACTTTCCAACACTATAAAAATATAAGTTTTGCGACACTACTTGCCAATTCCTTACGGTAACATGACTAAGCAAAAAAATGCAAAACAAATAAAAAGGGGCACTCGCGGAAAAATGGCTAACATTCTAATATACGGCATTTCAGAAAAAAAAAATTCAGCCACGTACTAGGCAAACCATCAAGGCACATTTTCCGACAAATAAACATCTAAATGAATCATTACTCTGTGATAGTTCCTTAGTACGTAGTAATTTTGAAAGAAATGGGAAAAAACGAAAAAATGGCAATCACAGGAAAATCGAACACATACCTATATATACGCCATATCTGGATAAAAAAAAAAGATAGGCATGGGTAGCCAGATCATCTAGAAACACTTTCCAACACTATAAAATTATAAGTTTTGCGACACTACTTGCCAATTCCTTACGGTAACATGACTAAGCAAAAAAATGCAAAACAAATAAAAAGGGGCACTCGTGGAAAAATGGCCATTCTAATATACGACATTTCAGAAGAAAAAAAATTTCAACCACGTGCTAGGCAAACCATCAAGGCACATTTTCCGACAAATAAACATATAAATGAATCATTACTCTGTGATAGTTCCTTAGTACGTAGTAATTTTGAAAGAAATGGGAAAAAACGAAAAAATGGCAATCACAGGAAAATCGAACACATACTTATATATACGCCATATCTGGCTAAAAAAAAAATAGGCATGGGTAGCCAGATCATCTAGAAACACTTTCCAACACTATAAAAATATAAGTTTTGCGACACTACTTTCCAATTCCTTACGGTAACATGACTAAGCAAAAAAATGCAAAACAAATAAAAAGGGGCACTCGCGGAAAAATGCCCAACATTCTAATATACGGCATCTCAGATAAAAAAAAAGACATGCACGTGTTAGCCCAACCATCAAGGCACACTTTCTAACACATAAACATGAAAAAAAATCAATAATATACGGCAATTCCTTACTACGTAGTAAATTTTTACAAATATTGAAAAAAAACAGAAATTGGCAACCGCAGTTAAATACCCAATATACCAATAACTACGTCGTATCTGACAAAAAAAAAAAAAATAACGCATGGGTAGCCAGATCATCTAGACACACTTTCCAACACTAAAAAAGCAAAAGTTTTACGACACTATTTGGCAATATCTTACGGAAAAATGACTTGGCAAAAAAATGAAAAAAAATGAAAAAGGGGCACTCGCGGTAAAATGCCCGACATTCTAATATACGGCATCTCAGATAAAAAAAAAGAGATGCACGTGTTAGCCCAACCATCAAGGCACACTTTCTAACACAAAAACGTGAAAAAAAAATCAATAATATACGGCAATTCCTTACTACGTAGTAATTTTTACAAATATTGAAAAAAAAAACAGAAATTGGTAACCGCAGTTAAATACCCAATATACGAATAACTACGTCGTATCTGACAAAAACAAAGTCACGCATGGGTAGCCAGATCATCTAGACACACTTTCCAACACTAAACAAGCAAAAGTTTTACGACACTATTTGGCAATATCTTACGGAAAAATGACTTGGCAAAAAATGAAAAAAAAATGAAAAAGGGGCACTCGCGGTAAAATGGTCCTCGTGGTGATGAACGACATTTTAACTAAAAAAAAAAAATCATACACATGGTACCCAAACAATCCACCAAGACTTTCCACAACTGATAACCTATACAAGTTGCACCATTCTACGACAATTTCATAATACGTAATAACTTTGATAATTATGCAAATTACCTTAGAAGGGTAAACTCGGTCGCGCTCGACCCCGATGCGTCTCAGAAATCGGGGAAGGAGTACAGCTACAGCAATGCACATCTGGACACTACTAGAGCGTGTAGGGGAGACACCTCCTGCAGGTCGATCACCCACAAATTCAGTCACGGGGGTGAGTCACGTGAGAAAAACCTGTTTTTTTTTTACGCTCGGGGTCGCGAACGACCCATCGTACCTATCCAGGGTTGATAAGTGTATGAGTCATTTTAGGAATATGTTGAGGAATCGTCAGAAACAGGTTTCTTTAGATAGATATTTCTCCAAAAGAGAAATGCCAGAAAGCAAAGACGATAATAGTCATTCTATCAAAAAAGCTATAAAAGGGTAATTTTTTAAGTTCTAAAAAAAAATCATAAAAAAAAAGTTCAAAAGACAAAAATAAAAAAAAAAGGATTTTTATTTTTAAGTGTTTATTAGCATGAATAAATTTTTTATGAAAAGTACATAACATAATTATCATTGATACGTTTTTATATCTACCGTCTACTCCCCCCTCTGCCTCCACCAACTACCAGCTCAAGTCACGTCACTCCAAAGGTAAATAAGATTTAATTTTTCCTTTACAGTACTGTACAGTAAACAATTTTTATTTATATTGTTATTTGATTATATACTGCACAGCACTGTACATGTATATTATATATAAGTATACTGTAGTACAGTGCTTACTATAATACTGCATTGTATTTTGTTACATTCTAATTTTCAATGTTTTTACCAGGGTTTTTCACGCATTAACTATTCTATTGCCCGCCATACGACATTTTCACCATACGATACCAACTCCGGAACGGATTAATGTCGTATGGCCGGACCTACTGTATCCCTGAAAATTTTGTTTAGATATATGAAGATTTCATTCGGATTATTCTAAGAACAACTTACTCCACCGCCAAAAATAACCCTTCAACCCATAATGAATCAAAAGTTTGTTGTGGCTTTTATGGCAGATATCAACATAGAAATTGATATGAACAAAGTTAATATCCATGCCATAAATCCATGAAAATTTAATTTACATATGTGAAGTAATCTATGGGTGATTCTCCGCTCCGCTGACAATCGGCCTCTATTGGATATCGAAAAATGGCCAGTGGGACTTCTCTATGGAATGTATCCATACGAAAATTGATATGTATATAGTTTACATATCACCCTTCAAACCCTGTGAAAATTATTTGAATATCTGTAAAACTCTAATAGTAATTCGCTCCTCCTCACTGATTTTTTAGCCAGGACACGCCTAATGCAGGTATGAACAACAGAATTAGCAGGGATGAAGCTTATATATATATATATATATATATATATATATGTATATATATAATCCCTTAAAATCTCATTTGAATATATTTATTGGTGTTAGAGTTATTTACTCTGCCACCAAAAA
>NC_090744.1:74428601-74441101 GCF_036898095.1 Palaemon carinicauda | reverse complement strand
GCATCTGTTCAGATGCTTCGAAGTGACTGAAAGCACACAACTCACCCTCCGTGAATTTTGGAGGGGGCATTTTAACTTCGTTCAATACATGAAGATGATCGACACAGCTTGGAATGAGGTTTCACGGTGCATCTTGAACTCCTCATGGAAGAAACTGTGGCCAGCTGTTGTAGCAGAACGAGATTTTGAAGGTTTCGATCCCTCAACCGAAGACGAGGCCGTTGATGATCCTGCCCCTGAGGGTGATGTTGAGGAAATAATTTCAATCAGGAGGTCCATGGGGGCTTGTTGTCGATGAGGCTGACGTCCATAACCTTATCGAAGAGCACAGGGAAGAGCTTACGACTGAAGACTTAAAGGCGTTAGAGGTAATGCAGTTGACGATCATTCAAGAAGAGCACAGCTCTAGTGGAGGCGAAGACGGGGGGGAGACTGAAGAAACGACATCGTCAGAAATAAGGGAAGCTATCGGTTGGTATGAAAACCTTACGAGTTTCATTGAAAAGAAACACCCAGAAAAACTTCACACAAGTCGTCTTATGCAGAGTGTTAACCCTGGATAGGTACGCTCCTCGGACACCCCTTTAAGGGTATACTCGGACGCGAACGACCCCGACGCCAAAAAAAATTCTTGAAAAATCAGTTTTTGCAGTAACCTCCTTTTTTCTTTTGCCAAAAAAAAACTTCAATGAAATCTTAAAACAACTGTAAAGATAAATACTACTCATCTGCAGAAAAACTATTTATTATAAATATTTTAAAAAATTATGTAGAAAAAAAAAACCTGACATAAAAATTCATAAAAAAAAGTTTATACATACATACACAAATCCTTTTAGGAATTGATTCTTGAATGTTTAGGACACATCTTGATGTATTTTGGATGAAGTCAGACCCATGGAGGTGAAGATCTGAAATGAGAAAAAAAGGGTAACTTTTTTTTGGCCAAAAAAATTTATCCAAATTTCATGAATTTTTTTGGGTACCCAAATGAAATAGGAAGTGGCTAATTTTTTTAGGGAATAAACATATGATATCCTAAAATAGAAATATGTAAAAAAATCTTCATTATTTTGTAAATTACATTTATATCAGGGGCCATATCTAAAGGTAATTTTTTGAGTACTTAGAAATTTCGTAAAAAAATACATATATTTAATATATAATATGATATTTATGCAGGTAAAAATATACCAAAATATCAAAAATTCTATAGGGAACAAGAATATATATAGATAGGGCAACTTACGCTTCGGATATGTCCACAAAATGGCCGCCAACCACACTGACTCAGACTCCCTAATCTGCCACTTGAAATGTAGGAATGGTATGTCAATTTCAAGGTGTTATTTACTAATCTAATTATTATTGGATATGCATAAAAATTGTATGGTGGGTTGCTGGATAATTGTCGATTATTTTACGACTATAAAATTAAAATTCTGACCCCAAAAAAATTTTTTGAAGGGAAATAAAATCGAAAAAAAAAATGTAAAATATAATATTTTAGCTAAAAACATTTGATGATATTCAATCAAAAAAGAAGTAAACAAAATTTTCCGACAAATAAACATCTAGAGGAATCATTACTCTGTGATAGTTCCTTAGTATGTAGTAATTTTGAAAGAATTGGGAAAAAACGAAAAAATGGCAATCACCGGAAAATCGAACACATACCTATATATACGCCATATCTGGCTAAAAAAAAGATAGTCATGGGTAGCCAGATCATCTAGAAACACTTTCCAACACTATAAAAATATAAGTTTTGCGACACTACTTGCCAATTCCTTACGGTAAAATGACTAAGCAAAAAAATGCAAAACAAATAAAAAGGGGCACTCGCGGAAAAATGGCTAACATTCTAATATACGGCATTTCAGAAAAAAAAAAAATTCAGCCACGTACTAGGCAAACCATCAAGGCACATTTTCCGACAAATAAACATCTAAATGAATCATTACTCTGTAATAGTTCCTTAGTACGTAGTAATTTTGAAAGAGATGGGAAAAAACGAAAAAATGGCAATCACAGGAAAATCGAACACATACTTATATATACGCCATATCTGGCTAAAAAAAAAATAGGCATGGGTAGCCAGATCATCTAGAAACACTTTCCAACACTATAAAAATATAAGTTTTGCGACACTACTTTCCAATTCCTTACGGTAACATGACTAAGCAAAAAAATGCAAAACAAATAAAAAGGGGCACTCGCGGAAAAATGCCCAACATTCTAATATACGGCATCTCAGATAAAAAAAAAAGACATGCACGTGTTAGCCCAACCATCAAGGCACACTTTCTAACACATAAACATGAAAAAAAATCAATAATATACGGCAATTCCTTACTACGTAGTAAATTTTTACAAATATTGAAAAAAAACAGAAATTGGCAACCGCAGTTAAATACCCAATATACCAATAACTACGTCGTATCTGACAAAAAAAAAAAAAAAATAACGCATGGGTAGCCAGATCATCTAGACACACTTTCCAACACTAAAAAAGCAAAAGTTTTACGACACTATTTGGCAATATCTTACGGAAAAATGACTTGGCCAAAAAATGAAAAAAAATGAAAAAGGGGCACTCGCGGTAAAATGCCCGACATTCTAATATACGGCATCTCAGATAAAAAAAAAGACATGCACGTGTTAGCCCAACCATCAAGGCACACTTTCTAACACGAAAACATGAAAAAAAAATCAATAATATACGGCAATTCCTTACTACGTAGTAATTTTTACAAATATTGAAAAAAAAAACAGAAATTGGTAACCGCAGTTAAATACCCAATATACGAATAACTACGTCGTATCTGACAAAAACAAAGTCACGCATGGGTAGCCAGATCATCTAGACACACTTTCCAACACTAAACAAGCAAAAGTTTTACGACACTATTTGGCAATATCTTACGGAAAAATGACTTGGCAAAAAAATGAAAAAAAATGAAAAAGGGGCACTCGCGGTAAAATGGTCCTCGTGGTGATGAACGACATTTTAACTAAAAAAAAAATCATGCACATGGTAGCCAAACAATCCACCAAGACTTTCCACAACTGATAACCTATACAAGTTGCACCATTCTACGACAATTTCATAATACGTAATAACTTTGATAATTATGCAAATTACCTTAGAAGGGTAAACTCGGTCGCGCTCGACCCCGATGCGTCTCAGAAATCGGGGAAGGAGTACAGCTACAGCAATGCACATCTGGACACTACTAGAGCGTGTAGGGGAGACACCTCCTGCAGGTCGATCACCCACAAATTCAGTCACGGGGGTGAGTCACGTGAGAAAAACCTGTTTTTTTTTTTACGCTCGGGGTCGCGAACGACCCATCGTACCTATCCAGGGTTGATAAGTGTATGAGTCATTTTAGGAATATGTTGAGGAATCGTCAGAAACAGGTTTCTTTAGATAGATATTTCTCCAAAAGAGAAATGCCAGAAAGCAAAGACGATAATAGTCATTCTATCAAAAAGCTATAAAAGGGTAATTTTTTAAGTTCTAAAAAAAAATCATAAAAAAAAGTTCAAAAGACAAAAATAAAAAAAAGGATTTTTATTTTTAAGTGTTTATTAGCATGAATAAATTTTTTATGAAGAGTACATAACATAATTATCATTGATACGTTTTTATATCTACCGTCTACTCCCCCCTCTGCCTCCACCAACTACCAGCTCAAGTCACGTCACTCCAAAGGTAAATAAGATTTAATTTTTCCTTTACAGTACTGTACAGTAAACAATTTTTATTTATAATGTTATTTGATTATATACTGCACAGCACTGTACATGTATATTATATATAAGTATACTGTAGTACAGTGCTTACTATAATACTGCATTGTATTTTGTTACATTCTAATTTTCAATGTTTTTACCAGGGTTTTTCACGCATTAACTATTCTATTGCCCGCCATACGACATTTTCACCATACGACACCAACTCCGGAACGGATTAATGTCGTATGGCCGGACCTACTGTATCCCTGAAAATTTTGTTTAGATATATGAAGATTTCATTCGGATTATTCTAAGAACAACTTACTCCACCGCCAAAAATAACCCTTCAACCCATAATGAATCAAAAGTTTGTTGTGGCTTTTATGGCAGATATCAACATAGAAATTGATATGAACAAAGTTAATATCCATGCCATAAATCCATGAAAATTTAATTTACATATGTGAAGTAATCTATGGGTGATTCTCCGCTCCGCTGACAATCGGCCTCTATTGGATATCGAAAAATGGCCAGTGGGACTTCTCTATGGAATGTATCCATACGAAAATTGATATGTATATAGTTTACATATCACCCTTCAAACCCTGTGAAAATTATTTGAATATCTGTAAAACTCTAGTAGTAATTCGCTCCTCCTCACTGATTTTTTAGCCAGGACACGCCTAATGCAGGTATGAACAACAGAATTAGCAGGGATGAAGCTTATATATATATATATATATATATATATATATGTATATATATAATCCCTTAAAATCTCATTTGAATATATTTATTGGTGTTAGAGTTATTTACTCTGCCACCAAAAATATTAGATGCCTTCTCCGGTCCGAAATTTATAGTTAGGGGATGAATGGGCTACGGGTTGGGTGAGAGATCTTCAACAAAATTTCAGCTTTTTATAAAAGGTCACTCACTTCTTTTGCGACATTGATAATAATAATAATAATAATAATAATAATAATAATAATAATAATAATAATAATAATAATAATAATAATAATAATAATTATGATAAAAAATTTCAAACGCCTAATAATATAACAATTTACCTCCATAAATCTTTTCAAGAATTACCCTTATTTTATACAGAAAAGCTTACGTTTCTGTGAAAGATCTTGAGAAAAGAGTTTATTATCTTTCCATGACTATCAGAATACAATGAATTTTCAGATTGTGAGTTTGATATTAATCTCATAAAAAAAACACAAAAACATTTACCTTTAAAATGGGAATAGGAATTAAAGGACGATTCCAATAATTTAGAAACGAGAAAAAAAAAAAAAAAAAAAAAAAAAAAAAAAAAAAAAAAAAAAAACATCCACTTTTCGAGGCAAAGCATTTGTGGTAGATATATCTGTAATAAGGTTATCTGCCTTTAGTAATGTGAACCAAGCAGAGTTGAAGTTTGAAATACCTGGTTTTCAGGAGTTTGTTGGGGGCATCAGACTTTTATATTTTAATATCTGAACTAGAGTCTTTAGTAACACAAGAAGCCACACTACTTAATCAACACAAATGTTGAAAATTACTAAGCTTTAAAAAAGAAAACTAGATTAGTTGAGTTTTAAGGTTTGGAGTGCATTATCATACTACAAAAATATCAAAAAGGTTGTATTTGGAGTTTTCTCCCCCTTTGGATACAACTATCTATTTGAGAAAGTATTTTCTATCATGAATCTTGCTTGAATATGAAAACTATTTCTTACTCTACAAACACTGACCAAGTGCACAAGGAATCACAGGAACATATCTCCCATTAATTAACATCAGGTATATAATCCTTACATGAAGATATAATTTAGCTTTCAGCAATGAATTACCTCAGAAATATTTTCAGGAGGTGATAGCATTAACAATAATGTAGTGTTGCTTGCCCTTTGTAATACTGTGATTGCCATAAATAACACTGATACCATTACTACTATGATCTTTTTTTTATCATTCTCATATCAATAAAAATATATACAAGAAAGAACAAAAAATTGCACTGTTAATATGATTATATTTTATTCATTATATAATATACTCCACTTTCAATTATCAGGAATGATTTTATAACATCGAAGAATGCTATGTAGAAGTGTATTTTTTGTAGTATGTAATCACTACAATTATATTTTGTACTACTGGTACTAAGTGCAATAATGCTTTGTTACGTTTATTGACAAACGCTGCTATTGAAATGAAATGATAATGCCCGAAAGTATAATAAATGATATCTCTATTATTATTTTATTAAGTGGGCCTACTGAACTATATTTTGTTATTTTGAAGTACGGAATATTTTAATTTTAATTCTCAGAAAACCATTTTTGTCAATGTGGCTCTGATACTACAACATTTTTATGAATATCAAAATAAATGGCTCTTCTAGCATCAAAGGCTCGTGAACAATGTTCTAGACAAAGCTTGAATGATTATTATTACAAATAAATGGGAAAAAAACTGTGATATTTAACACTTTTTGGATTTTATTACACAGAAGAAAAGAAATGTTGAAGAACGAGTCACTGTTCCCTGAATGTACACGAAAAATATGTATATTTTGGAACCAACACATTAATTATACTGAAGAAAATGAACCCGAAACAAACACATCTGTACAATTCAATCAGTAAATAACTCATTATTGTTTTCACTCATATAATTACTCCATTAAACTGAATTTTCATAATTTATATTTCTGAATTAAAAGAGATACTAAGTAGAATAAGCTAAAAAGATTACATTGCAAAAATATGTAAAACTATGAATCTTTTTTTTTTTAGTCATCCAATCATTGAATCATTCAATCTTTTGGCGTGAGGTTAATCGATGCTCAGGTCGTCGACAGTTTAAAAAATAAAGCAAGATATATGATTTGCATTCAATGTTATTTCTATTTAACCTGATAAGTAAAACAAATAAGAGAATTTATGGGATAAAATTATCAATTATTATTTCATTCAAGTAATTGTACAAGAAAGGGGAAGATAAAGTCAAGCACACATATGTAGAAAACTATTCACATTAAAAGGTTGAGGTACTTCTTAGTGCAAAAATGTAAAGATGCATGATTAACTCCCCCCTCTAACCTCTGTCTTGTTAATAAATGAAGGTTATTGGCCAGAGTTTTACGTGATGGAGAAATTATATACCCAGTTTTATACTCTTTATCAGGAGGTTTGTTATATTTTGTTAGGCATAGTCTTCTACAAGATATGAGCAAATATAACGAGAACACTATTAAGGATAGGCTACAACTAATTGACTGGTTGCATGACCAAACAGAACAGAGCTGAACTGAAAACATTCACAATTATAATCCTATATACATAGACACAAGGAACATCCTAAAATCATACCAACACATGTGGACCATTCTATATGACAAACGATCGACCGAAAGGCCTCAGAGCTTCTGGTAACATCCAGCCAGACCTTGCATCCAGCACGATCTCTGCGCGGTACAGATATTCTCTCTCTCTCTCTCTCTCTCTCTCTCTCTCTCTCTCTCTCTCTCTCTCGAAGCTGTGTTAATCATATTCATTTCTTCATATTTGAATAGAGATCAGTTATCAATTGAACCAACCGTCAACCAGTTTGAGAATTACATGAAATCAGTTGTACTAATAAAATACTTCTAAAGTTATCAGAAATTTGGGAAAGTCCTGATTAAAATTTGGAGAGAATACTTTAAATAAAAAAAAATAAACTAACGATATTTTGGTCCCGAAAAAGATAATCAAAAGTTTATAATTTTAAAGGACGAATAGTATTACGCACTATTACAACAGTTGTCAAGGTGATATTTTTTGTTTGCTCAGTTTCATTGTTTGTTTGTCTCTCTGGTTGTCTCTGTTTCTTTGTAGGAATAAAGAGCAAAAAATAACTTTTATGGAATTTGGAAGAAATGTTATCAAAATATTGGACTACAGTAGTACCTGACAGCTACTGATTACATATATATAGATACTTGTGTAAATTTCTGGGAGTATGGAATGAACCACGCTCGAAGGGCACTACTCAGCCTTAATTAAATCCTCCAGAGCTGCGTAGCTGAACTATCACCATATATTCGGTAGCATAATTTAAGCATTACGTTGCTATGGTACAGTTGCCTAATTGATTTCGGCGCACTTCGCGTGAAGATAGGATGACATGGATAATCAACAATGCAGCACTGGATATTATAGTAAGAAAAAAGCAAATTACCAAATGAAATAGTAATGAGAGGGAAATAAGATTTAGTAGATAATGAATAAAAACATATATATTTAGTTATATAGACAACATTGTCTTCGTTACATTGTGAGCCTACTAGTAATGTCTCTATACCTAATGTGGAGTACACCAAAATTCCTGAAACCAACTGTACCAGTCAATTTTATATTTGGAGAACAAGGAAAGTAAATTATATGGAGATGTGGTCTTTTATGAATGTCAAAGAACATATAAAGAAAAAAACTAATACCTCCCCAACATCAGCCCCTCATAAGTTCATATTATCAACCGAAATTGGTTACCAGTTATGACCCAAACCAAATCTGTAAAGTTATTATAAGAATAATTTCAGAAGAAAAACTCTTTCACAAGTAACTATCAAATACTTTTACCGTGTGAAACTATACGGTACTGTTGTTTAAAGTGTAGACGAATAGGAAAATAAAGTGCATTGTCTGGTTATGGTATATATATATATATATATATATATATATATGTATGTATGTATGTTTGTGTGTGTATTTCTATACTGCCTAATACAAGAAAGTAACAATGGCTTGAATTTCGTTCATTGATCACATACTACTAAATTCCTGGCTAAGTCTTTTATAGTTAAATTTAGCCTTGAAATATAATATAAATATGATTATTTTTAATCATTTGAGAGCATTACGCAAGCGTAACTCGGATTTTATTTATCATGAGGTACTGTATATATAATTACAGCAAATGACGAGAACCTGTATGATCCGGTTATTGTATTAGATAATACACCAAGAGACGCAAATTAATATGAAACAACCTTGTAATACATAAAGAATATGTTTGTTATATTAGAGAATCATAATTTCAATAAATCAAGGGAAAATTTAGCCTCCAAGACCAATAATGTAATGGAAAGAGAAATCATAATAATGTTTTTCAGACAACATTGTATACCTTGTGTATAAAATCACTTTTTATATTAGTCAAAAGGAAATATGTTGAAAAATGTATAGAACTTTAAAGAAAAATTCTCAATCAATTGGTGATTTTGAAAAGTTGATTATAATCTAATATCTATTTTTAAAGAAAAAGAATGTAAAAACTTAACATATTCCTTTTCAGAGAAATGTGTGAGTACTTAGCATGTGCTGCTTCATATGTTTGAGTCACATGTTTTTATGTTTCAGATACCTTATAAGACTCTCTATGCATTATAGTGACATTTTGTATCAGAAAAAGAATTTGACGACAGACCTTACTATTATGCAGTTTTAAGAGGGAGTGTTCTAAACCAGCAATTTTCTATCCCCGTAACATCTCTCTCTCTCTCTCTCTCTCTCTCTCTCTCTCTCTCTCTCTCTCTCTCTCTCTCTCTCTCTCATAAACTGTATCAATATATTTGTCCTTATTACCAATTCAATTTTTTTCTCTCCCTCTTTTTTTTCTTAATTAACAATCTCACTCCTTTGTTTTAATAGTCCATCTATACCTGCATAAGTATCCTCTTGAACTGTTCCTTGGAATAAATCACTGGTTTTCTTGGTTCTCAATTACATTTAGGAATTGGCAGCTGCTCTGAAGAATAAGGACATTCCTTTAAGTTGTGACGGCCGAGAGAAAGGTTATGACTCAAAGGCAAGATGCAATCAACTGAGTAAGTTTATCAAAGAACACTCTCCTTTATATACAAAACCTCAAGGCAACAGGCAAAAACATGTTCGAGAAAATGACAATGTTACATAGGCGACACGCAGACATGTCTATTCGGGTTCTTTTTAGTGCGAGGGAAGAGCGCAGCTACAAGCATAATATATACAAAATAATTTATGTACGATCGTGTAACACACGGTTGGTACAAAGGCCTCTGCAACTCTACTACGAACAATGGCAGAGTCTTGACAAGCCGTAACTATTTAGATCTTTTTTTTTTTTTTTTTTTTTTTTACCACCAAGAACTGTTGTCATTCCACTCTAATCCATAACGAGTTCTTACATATTTACGTTTCAGGGGCACCAACAATACAAAATGTAACTTATTTTCAGTCCTTTTTATTCTTATTCAGTCATATCATTAGTTGTAACTTATGAATGCTGCAATTCTGAAATTGTCTGAAAACAATAAGCTTTACGAAAATGTGATTTGGTATCTGTAATAAAAAGGACGAGAAGGTTAACAATATTTACTAGTAATAGAAATATTCTAAAGCCAAACAAGAAAAAAATTTTAAGATTCATTTGAAATTAAAATCATAGCATGTAAAACATATGTAATTGTTAATCCCTCGGCAATTTACAGAAGTGATTAAATTGTGAGGGAATGAACCCATGTTTCATTTAAAGATGTTATAAACTTTAACATACCCTCAGAGAGAGAGAGAGAGAGAGAGAGAGAGAGAGAGAGAGAGAGAGAGAGAGAGAGAGAGAGAGAGAGAGAGAGAGAAATATTATAGGCTTTCTGGGTATATGAAATGAGGAGGCAATATATACAGAATTAGGATGACGTAGAAAATGGAAAAGAGGAAGGAGTAAATAATTTTAAATAAGTCTATGAAATTCATCCTCCCTCCTCCCACATACTCCAACCCGAGCAAACATCTGTAGGTAAAGGGGAACGCTGTTAACGTAAACCTAACTTTGTTACCTAAGACCTTAACCCCTGGCTACCTTCTGATTGAACTATAAATTAATTTCATATCTCAAGAGGCCACAGTATGATCATATTCTGGAATCTTATCTATGCTCGAATTCCTTTCTACGGAAAACAGAGGTAATTATTTACTTTCACCAAAGCAGCACCGTGCATCAACTTACTCAATAGGAAAACCATCATTTCTTGAACTACCTTATTACTAATGCTTTTCTCGCATAAATTATACTTACCTTCTTTATCAGTAATAAAATAGATTCAGGTATTCCAAAATGTATTTGAATTCCATGCTACATTTCTTTCTTCGGTCAAATATCTTTATTTAGGAGATCATTTGTGTTATTTCAGTTATCCGTATTTTTTAAAAAATACTATAAGTGATCTTTGCGTTTTTAGGTTGTATTTTGAATCAGCAAAACTGTGGAAATACTTTTCAATTAAATATCTTTGAACATCCCCAAGTCGATAGTAAGTACAATTTCGTTGGCTGACATAAATAATAGTAAAATCAACACTACAGAAATTGAATGGGAAAATACATATCAGAAAAGGATTTGTTAGGAAAAAATTCTTAACTTTTAAAAAGTTTACAGATATATCGGACATCTTTCTTTCTTCTGCATTTATTTTCAAATATATTCGAGTTTCCTAAATTTTTAAAATCTGATTTATTGAGCCTCTTCAAGCATCAACTTACGTATTAACAATAACCATCTTTAATATAATAAATAATAATCTGGCTTGAATCTCTCAACAGAAAAATACAAAGAAATTTCAACATTTCTGTATCACAAAACATATTACGAAATGCCATGTCTTTGAAGCTACCCGGTATAGTGTGTTGTATCTCATTACTATTCTAGTTAAGTAACATTTTAAGTCTGCAAAATATCTACATAATTTTGCTGGTAATTTAATTTATGAAACTTCTCTCACTGATCATATGTGTGTTTATATACACATGAGTGTACAAATACATAATCATATAATCATATACATAAGTTTTTATATAAAATCAAAAGAAGACAGTCTTCGCCAATTTGTTGAATTGAAAGTTTTGAATGGTTTATGCAGAATACTTGTTGAACTCCGCTCATTCAATTTGCTGTCATCAAAATGGAAAGTCCCGTATATCACTAAGTAACTTTACCTATCTCACCATAAAACATAAGAGTATGCTTTTATTGTAAATTTCATCTCACTCTTTCAGAAAATTGAATACCGATTTCAAAGGATTTCGTTTGAAATTCACTAACTGGCAACTACAACGCATATCTCAAAACCTATTTTTTCCTACATTGAAAGCTTTATCAATCAAAATAAAGGTAGCATATGATGCGCAAATATCCTATCTATGATAATCATAAGAATCATACGAAAAAATTATGGTATAGTGTAGTTACCTGATAGTATATTTTATTATAATTATAGCCATCTTTTTTATCTAATAGTAAGTATCATTTATTGACTGTCGAGTCAGTATATGTTATTAAAGCTTTTGATAATGAAACCTAATTGAAGAAAAATCTAGTTTTTACCATTCATATAGGTCGCTGAAAATGGGAGGAAAGAGAAGCGAAGGAGGATTTGGAATGATCTGGGAAATGTGGACGAGTGGTCAGCAATGGGTATAGTTGGATTATTTTGTGGGTGCTTATAAAGTGGCAAATGTTGCTAATTCCCTCTGCAGGGGATGGAGAGGTTGATATAAAACTCAGCATATTGAGGGGGACTACACTGATTATTATTATTATTATTATTATTATTATTATTATTATTATTATTATTATTATTATTATTATTGTTATTATTATTATTATTATTATTATTATTATTATTTTTGTTATTATTATTACTGTAGCGAACAAAATGAGTGACCTTACATGAAATGCCAAAATTT
>NC_090744.1:74421101-74426101 GCF_036898095.1 Palaemon carinicauda | reverse complement strand
GTGGTGGCCCGGGATATTGGGTAAAACTCGCTGGTAAGAGACTGATGTCTCGCCAGGTAAATCCTCGGACAGCTGGTAGCGGTCAGGTTCCAATATCTTTTATGGGCTCTCGTGACATGGTTGGTTTCGACCTGGCCTTTCATTAGAAGGGGCTAGCGTTCGATCCCAGGTATGTGGTAGAAATTTATTTCTATTTGAACACGATGTTGTGTTGATATTAATCCATATTGACTCATTAGGGGTAATTTGTATGAATTACTAACAATTGTGTCACGTGGTGGCCCGGGATATTGGGTAAAACTCGCTGGTAAGAGACTGATGTCTCGCCAGGTAAATCCTCGGACAGCTGGTAGCGGTCAGGTTCCAATATCTTTTATGGGCTCTCGTGACATGGTTGGTTTCGACCTGGCCTTTCATTAGAAGGGGCTAGCGTTCGATCCCAGGTATGAGGTAGAAATTTATTTCTATTTGAACACGATGTTGTGTTGATAATAATCCATATATATATATATATATATATATATATATATATATATATATATATATATATATATATATATATATATATATATGCTTTGTTTTTGCCAATTTTTATGTTTACACCTGCTGTATGCATACCCTGGCGGTCACTTTTGTTCGTAATTGACGATTTTTCTAAGAAAAAATAATTGAAAAACCGAAAATTACTCCTAGAGTTTACCAGTAATCTAAATTATTTTCACAGGGTTGGTGAGTATTATGTGAACTACATTCATACCAATTTTTGTATTGATACTTACCATAGAAAAGTCCAGTGGCTATTTTTCGACATTCGCGGTTGTCGATTTCCGTCGGTGCTTTAAATTTTTCGAAGAGTACTTCATATATCTAAATTAAGTTTTCAGGGATTTATCGTAGGGATATTTAATTTATCCATACCAATTTTCATCATGATGTCTGCCATATAAAAGCCACAACAAAAGTTTGTTTTTAGTATGGGTTGAACAGTTATTTTTGGAGGTGGAGTAAATTTACATATCCAAATGGAAATTTCAGGGATTGTTGGGAAACAAAGTTTCTTTGATCCTTCCAAGTTCCATGATAGTATCTCCAATATGATGTTAAATGTAGCAACATTACAATGAACTGTGCGTTAGTGAGCAGTATCAATGAAGGATAATGCCAGTCTCATAAACATTATCCGTCCCTAGTTCAGCTACTTTTTATTATTATTATTATTATTATTATTATTATTATTATTATTATTATTATTATTATTACTAGCTAAACTACAACCTTAGTTGGAAAAAAAGATGATATAATCTCAAAGGCGCCAACAAGGAAAAATAGCCCAGTGAGGAAAGGAAATAAGGAAATAAATAAATATGAGAAATGATGAACAATTGAAATAAGATACTTTGAAAACAGAAGCAGCATCAAAAGAGATGTTTGATAAATAAACTATAAAAAGACTTATGATAGCCTGTTGAACATAAAAAAAAAAACATTTGGTGCAAGTTTGAACTTCTGAAGTTCTACAGATTCAACTGCCTGATTAGAAAGATCATTCCACAACTTGGTCATAGCTGGAATGAAACTTCTAGAACACTGTGTAGTAATGAGCCTTATTGAAGCATGACTATTAGACTTAACTGCATTCTTAGTGTTACAAACAAGATGGTACTATTCAAGAATATTTGAATGTAAAGGAGGGTCAGCATTATGATAAATGGCATATAACGTGCATAATGAACTAATTGAATGGCAGTGCCAGAGGATCATATCTAGGTCAGAAATAAAAAGAAAATACTCTACTGTAAGTTCTTGTCCAAGAAATTAAGATGAGAATTAGCATGAGAATGCAGATAGGAGAACAATACTCGAAACAAGGTAGAATGAAAGAATAAAAAACTTCTTCAGAATAGATTGATCTCCGAAATTCTTACAAGACTTTCTTAAAAATCCAGATTTTTTCTTACAATTAAAGAAGAGATAGATCTATGGTTTCTCATAAGTAAATTTGCTGTCGAAAATCACACCTGCAATTTTGAAGGTCGTACAATGTTAAAGGATCACTATCAATGCTGAGATCCTTAGGTTGAGGAGCCACTGTCCTCTACCTTCTTATAATCATACTTTGAGTTTTGTTAGATTTCTACTTCAGGCAACATAGTTTGTACCATGCAATAATTTTAGACAAATCTCTATCAACCGTTGAATGACCAGTTATCCCAAACGGGATCTTTAGAACCGCTACTTTGTGGTATTCGTGGTGAACAAGTTTATGTTTGTATGAAATTGACTCTTTGGCAACTCATAGCTATCCTCCTCTTCTCTTTGAATCAGCCAGTCACAAGTCGCGTACCCCTCTCATCAAGGCGTTCGAAAGACACCTCAGTCATGCTCTGGTTGGAAAAGCGTCAAAACCTGTCGCAGCTACCTCCACGAATTGCCCCCCCACCCCACAACCCTCATGGTAAGTGTACAGTGACTGTGAGATAGTAAAGCCTAGTGATATGCTTACCTTTTGAGGTAGATTTGAAGTACTTTAGTGTTACTGAACTGCCCTAGTGACTAATGAAAGAATATAGATCCCATACGGGATACTTCAGTCGAGTTTAGAGGGACCATGCTCATCCAATGTTGTGACCTTTTGGACCGAAAGGATTAAACCAGCCAATAGAATACGACACCAAACAATTTTTTTTTAGTTCTTGTTTTAGACATATATGAAGGAAGTGATGCTGACGTGAGCCCTTTGAACGTTGATAGTGATGACGATGACCCTACTTCCTGATGAAGGCCTTACTAAGGAGGATGAGTTTAACCCTCCTACCTCTAGAGGTTAGTATAAGACATCCTTCAAAAGAGAGAGAGAGAGAGAGAGAGAGAGAGAGAGAGAGAGAGAGAGAGAGAGAGAGAGAGAGAGAGAGAGAGAGAGAGAGAGAGAAATTGTTTTAATAACTGTTTTTGAAGGATTCGTTGTTGTAAGGGTTCTTTAAATTTTGTTGCTCTTTATATGGATTTTAAACAATGGGTATTTTCAAAACTTATTTGTATACTTGCATACTCACTGACATACACATCAACAAATATACACACACACATGCACACGCATACACACATATAAGCACACATGCATGCTCACACAAGCAAATATGCATGCTCACACACACATGCAGACATACATGCACACACACATGCACACACACAAGTACACATGCATGCACCCACACATACACAGTCGCATGCACACACAAGAACACATGAATGCACACACAAGCACACATGCATACACACACAAGCACACATGATTCATTTACTATTTCAGTAATGTTACATTATTCTTATTTCAGCTCCCAAGGTCAATGTTGTTGTCCCTCAGGAGATGCCTATGGAAGAGGAAGCTGAGGCTGACCATAAGAGGCCTCGTGCTGATGAATGGAGAAAGGACAACATTGATATAGAGGCCCTGCCCAACTTCAAGCATCCCCAGCCGTATTTTTTGAGGTAACCTTACGAATATTTCTCCCAGTTCTTCACAACTGAATTGAGGAAACACATTGTGTTCCAATCCAACCTAGATTCAAGACAGAAGGATGTAGGCAGCAACTTCCACATGTCAGAAGAGGATCTCATGGTTTTCCTTGGCCTCATCGTGTATATGTGTCTGGTTTATCTCCCTAGCACAGTCGACTTCTAGTCTGTGAAGACCAGAATTCCTGAAGTGGCAGACTTCATATCCAGAAACCGCTTCAAGTCAATTCGATCTTCCCTTCACTTCAACGACAATGACCAGGCAGAAGCCTCCCAAGATCGGTTCTTCAAGGTGTGAGTCCCCCTCACCAAGGTCATCAGAGAGTTCCTAAAAGTTTCCGAGACTCCTATCCACTCCATTGATGAAGTGATGGTCGCCGATAAGGGAAAAAGGACTGGTAACCTTCGCCAGTATGTAGCCATGAAGCCTGACAAGTGGGCCTACAAGTTTTTCTGCCAGTCCAGCATGGATGGATTTGTGCATGATATTCTTATGTACCAAGGGATACAACCTTTGTGAGCCACCATACTCTGCTATTTGAAGAGCAGAAAGCCATTTCTGTGACTTCAAAGTTCGTTGTCGCCTTAGTCAAGACCATCAAGTACCCCAGTCACTCAGCAGTGTATACACACAACTACTTTACCAGTATAGGGTTGGCCAAGTACCTGATACTGCAGTATGGATGCCGGTATGTGGGCACTGCCAAGGAAAACAGAGTTGGTCATCCTTCTCTGAAGTCTTTGAAGGAGATGAGGAAGAAGGGGCACAATGGACTGCATCTCTTCTGATGGCATTCTTGTTGCAAGATGGAAGGACAACAGTGTTTTGACAATCTTGTCCACTGATGTTGGTGTTGAGCCCATAGGTACAGTGGAGCAGTGCGACAGAGCACTTAAGAACAAGGTTCCCATTCCTTGCCCATCTGTCATCCAGATGTACAACAACTGCATGGTTGGCATTGACAAAAGTGACATATTGACACACCTCTACAAGACCCCCTTCGAAGCAAAGGGGTACTACATCAGGTTCTTTGCTTACCTCCTTGATTTGATCATCTGCAATGCTTGGATTTTGTATAAGAGGGATTGCTTGGCTTTGCATACTAACACAAATCCTCTCAAGGACTTCCATCTGGATATCTCCAATTGCCTCAGAAGTTACAAGACATCAACCTTCAAAATCACCAGAAACTCTCTTTGCACCAAATATTACTCTTTGCCAAAAAGGGGCAAACGGGCAGTTTTACCATGTGTAGAAACATGCCAGAATGCCACTAACCTACACATGCCAAAGCATATCACTATGGGGCAGACCTGCAAGTACTGTTCTGTTGCAGGCCACATCCACAGATCCCACTGGATGTGTGAGGAGTGCTAGGTGCCCCTATGCCTTACTGAAAGTAGGAATTGCTTTGCCTCCTTTCATAAGGTTTGTAAGTAAGTGTGTGTTTCTATTTTTACAATTATGAGTAAGTTTTATAATA
>NC_090744.1:74408601-74413601 GCF_036898095.1 Palaemon carinicauda | reverse complement strand
TCTAGGTTAGGATGAGCTTTCCTAACTGCTGGATGTGTCTCATACTAGAACGAAGTTTACAGGACCCTTATCCCTTTCCCCCCTATCTTTCTTAGTGATGGCCTATCCATCACATCTTTTGGCCGCAGTCCTACTTCCGTACCTAGCGCAGGTTAGGATGGGGGACCGGCTCAGCACTCTGCCAGCCGGCAATAACGAGCCGGCCATCAGAGACCTTTTTCTTCTACAGAGTGAACCCCAGACCTCCGTTGGTCTCCCTTCCGTGTCTGCTGGTAGAGCCTGGCAGGCTGTGGATAGATAGGAAGCCTGAATGTTACATTCTCTTCTTCCATATGTTCACTCTTTCTAGATGGAAGGTTGTATGGCAATACTGCCTTATAATCTTATATCCATACTGTTTCTCTTACTAGTGTATTGTACCCCTAGCCCGGCTGCCGGATAGGTGAAGGTTCTCTGGTTCGTAGTCACTGCCGGCCGGCATGGGTATTGCTACCTTTGCCTGCCGGCAGTAGAAACACATCCCAAGATCTGTCGGCCACTACGATTAGCGGCCGGCAGCCGGGTGCTAGTGTTTTTAGTTGCCGGCCGGCAGTGATTGCCGGCCGGCAGTGATTGCCGGCCGGCACACATTTGCGAACCAATGAATTGCCGCCTATTAGTTAAAGGTAGTCTACCTTTGATCTATACAGGGGTAAATGCCGGCTGGCACGTGCCGGCGCGTGCCGGCCGGCACGACAGCATGCAATGTACAGTAGTTACTATATTTGTGGTGTACTAGACACTGCATTAATGAAACTACAGTACAGAGTTTGTTCTTCCAACATACTTAATGTTATCTTGTACAACCTTTTGTTGATACCGTACAATATATAGAAAGTGAGTTCTTTCTGTATTCATTCTATCCCGTATATTAAAACTTTATTTTAAGGTGTAAGCTACACTCTAACTTTCTGCCTAGGAAAATATATAAGGTATTCTAGAATAAGAATTAACCTTAGTTTTAATATCTTGGAAGGTTACAGCAATTGGCTGGGCAGGAAATACAAATATGTGTCTTTCCTTCTTTTCTTTCTAGCTTTACTGTATAAGCTACATGTATTAATAATAAGTGAAAAGTCTTCACTTGATACACATGGATTTTCTTCTCTTTACAGGAGGACCATCCGAAGCGTGGGAGTATATTCTGCAATGTCCGCAGCAAGAACTTCTGTGGACATGAGTTATGCAGGAGGCACGCAGCATGCGCAGCCTCCAAAGGTGACCTCCGGTATTGGAACCCTCAGGTATGTATCATATGTTATAACCTGATTACCGAGGCATTTGACACCCCTAAGTCGGCAAAGTCAAGGGATGCTGCTAGGAAAAAGATGCGAGCCTGGGTGAGGGGTTTTCAGAAAAACAGTTCAGGCCCCTACCTTACAAACGAGATGATGAGGGCCTACCTTTTCCCTAAGGCATCGGCTGATGCAATCATTCCTCAGCCTCAGGAGGAGATACCAAATGTCAAGAATCCGGTAGATTCTGAAGTCTCAGCCGCCCTTCAAGACATCCAATTGGACGATAGGATGTCAGAAGTGTCTCCCTCTGGGAGAGGGTCAGGAGGAGGAGCTGACTCAGGCTCCAGAAATAAAAGAGGAAAATATCGATGAGGTGTCAGTTACATCCGTTCCGGCCCAGGAATCTGTTCCCTCTACATCGTCTTCTATCCCAGGTGATCTGGGAAGGACTCTTTCTTCTATTGTTGAGATGATTCAACAAATACAAAAGAAGAATGATGAAAAGGAAGCTGCATTGAAACTGGATATACGTAGACTCGCAGCATCACGTGGGCCCCAGAAACGACTCAACGTGAAGGATCTTCCTTTGTGCTTGGATACCAATCCTTGGAGGTATGCCGAACACATGCCAATGACAACTGGGAAGATTGTTATATCAGAGAAGTTGGGCTCAATCCCCTGGAAGATGTGGAATTTTGGCACAACAAAGACTCTTACCCGGACTGCTATGTCCGTCTTAGGTAGGAGCCAGCCTTAAAGGAGGAGACGGAGCCGAAGGAGGTCATAGTCCCTGACCATTGTAAAGTACAGGCGTTACTAGCAAGCTCGATAAAAGAGAGGGGCTTCACGAACTCAAAGGTGCCAGCCTTGAGTAAGAAGCTTCCCTCCTTTGTGGCCTCTCCTCCAACCAGAGCCTTTCCCTTCCTGGAAAACGGATATAAGGCAGCCTTGAAGGCGGCGGAGGCAGGGAAACCATGCCCCTCCTTGGAGGAATGCAAGCCGTTATCCCTGACCTTACCCTTGGACCAAAAAGACTGGAAGGACGTCTACCTTACCTTCTCAGTCGGGAAGCTGGAAGCTGATATTGACGAACGTCAGTTTGGTGAGGAACTTCCAAAGCTGTTGGAGTTTCTCTTGCGCAGAGAGCAAGAGATGAAAGAAAGACTTGCGGCATCGATGTCGTTGCAAACGACATTAGAAACAATGGCAAGTGGCTCCAAGAACCAGGACATGTTCATGGTAGTGGCTAAAACCCATCTGGCCACAGTTACGAAGGATCTCTAGCTTTATTAAAGCTTGGAGAGCCTGTAGAGAGTTTGTGTTCGCTTCGGCTGCGATGAGGCACGAACCGAGGAAGCTGATCTCCTCTTGCATCTGGGGTAAGGACCTCTTTCCCAACATTGTGGTTAAAGAGGTAGTAGACAAGGCCGCCACGGAGAATAGGAACCTTCTCAAAAAGTGGGGCTTAAATCTTAAGAGAAAGTCTTCTCCGGATGAGGGTCCCCAACCCAAGAAGAAGACAAAAAGGCCTAGGCTATCCTCTCGGCCGGCTAAGCCCTACCGACAGCAACAACAGCAACTTCCTGTGACGGCGGTGCCTCAGATAGTGGCACACCCTCCAACCACATACCAGTTGGTACCTCAACAAGTGGCGACACAGTCGCCGGTTTTTAACCCAGCTTTTGAAAGGCCGACTTCTTCCTTTCGCTCAAAAGCTAGAGGAACAGCCAGAGGTTCTTGTAGACGCCCTTCAAGGGGAAGGGGATTCAGGGGAGGACGCGGTCAGGGAAGCGAAGCCTCAGGTCCACAACAGCAGAAGTGAGATGCTTCCAGTAGTAGGGAGACTACATCTATTTAGGGATCGTTGGACCTTCGATCCCTGGGCCCACAACCTAATAAAGAATGGACTAGGTTGGAGCTGGAGTAGTCCTCCACCTCAATTTTCTCAGTTCTTCCAACACTCTACCCGCGTTCTGGTTGAATATGTCCGAGAACTCTTAGAGAAAAGAGTAATCCAAAAAGTTAAGTCCATCAAGTTCCAAGGAAGGCTGTTTTGTGTTCCAAAGAAGGACTCAGAAAAACTCAGAGTCATTCTGGACTTGTCGCCACTCAACAAGTTCATAGTGAACTACAAGTTCAAAATGCTCACACTTCAACACATAAGGACCTTACTGCCCCAAAGGGCATATACCGTCTCTATAAACTTATCTGACGCTTATTGGCATGTTCCAATTAATCGTCATTTCTCCTCCTACCTAGGCTTCAAGTTACAAAGAAGACTTTACGCCTTCAGAGCCATGCCACTCGCGCTAAACATAGCCCAAAGAGTTTCCACGAAGCTTGCGAACGCAGCCGTCCATCAATTACGCCTAAAGGGGATCCAAGTAGTGGCCTACTTGGACGACTGGCTGGTGTGGGCCGCATCCAGGACAGAATGCATGCAAGCCTCCATGATAGTGATCCAGTTCCTGGAATATCTGGGATTCAAGATCAACATCAAAAAGTCTCGACTATCTCCAGCTCAAAAATTTCAGTGGTTGGGAATCCACTGGAATTTGAAGTCACATTGACTTTCCATTCCTGGGAAGAAGAGGAAAGAAATAGCAGGATCTGTCAAGAGACTATTGAAATCCAAACGGATATCAAGACGCGAACAGGAGAGAGTGCTGGGCTCTCTACAATTTGCTTCGATAACAGATCTAGTGCTAAGAGCACAGCTAAAGGATGCTACAGGAGTCTAGAGAAAATACGCATGAAACGCGCGAAGAGATCTAATGAGATCACTACCGACTCGACTGTGAATGCTTCTCAAGCCGTGGCCCAAAGCCAAGCAACTGAAGTAATCAAACTTCTTCAACCTCCTCCTCCGTCAGTTACTATCCACACAGACGCCTCAAAGGAAGGCTGGGGAGGCCACTCTCACCAGAAGAGAGTCCAAGGAGCTTGGTCCAATCTTTTCAAGTCATTTCACATCAACTTTCTAGAAGCCATGGCAGTACTTCTGACACTAAAGAAAGTATCTCCTCGCCACTCGACCCACATAAGATTGGTTCTAGACAGCGAGGTGATAGTGAGATGCCTGAATCGACAAGGGTCGAGGTCGCCTCAAATCAACCAAGTGATGTTGGCCATATTCCGTTTGGCGGAAAGGAGGAAATGGCACCTGTCAGCAGTTCACATTCAAGGGTTCCGCAATGTGACAGCGGACGCTCTATCCAGGTTTACACCAATAGAGTCAGAATGGTCCCTAGACACAGGATCATTCTCCTTCACCTTGAGTCAAGTCCCGGAACTGCAGATAGACCTCTTTGCGATGAAAGACAACAAGAAAATACATCGTTATATGTACCCATACGAGGATCCACTAGCGGAGGCAGTGGATGCTATGTCCCTAGACTGGAACAGATGGTCCAGAAGTCACCTGTTCCCTCAGCACAACCTCCTTTTGAAGGTCCTCGACAAACTGAGATCCTTCAAAGGGAAAGCAGCAAAAGTGGCCCACAAGTGGCCAAACAGCATGTGGTTCCCTCTGGCATTGGAACTACGACTGAAGTTTGTACCGCTACCGGATCCAACCCTGTCTCAGCGAGTACAGAAGTCGACTGTCTTCGCTTCATCACAGATAACCCGGAACCTGCATCTCATGATTTTCTCTCCTTAGCGATGAGAAAAAGATTCGGGGTATCAAAAGACAGTATAGACTTTTTGGAGGAAACCAGAAGA
>NC_090744.1:74358601-74388601 GCF_036898095.1 Palaemon carinicauda | reverse complement strand
AGAAGACACAACCATTCGTTAACAAACACTATGGCAAAAAATTGAAAATACTGTCAAATGGACTAGAAATAAAGAAACCCTGGGCAAGTAAAGAGATGGCAAAGGAATGAATATACAGTTAAATGGAATAAAAGAAAAAACATAGGCTAGCAAAGAGATGGCAAAGGACTGACTATAGAGTTAAATGGAATAAATGTCAAAACTATGGACAAGCAAAGAACAATGTAAATGACAGACGAAATAGTCATATAAGACTTAAAGTCAAAACTTTCAACTAGCAAGGACGCCGACAAAAGATTGAACATACACTCAAATGAACTTAAGGACAAAACTATGAGCTAGCAAAGAAAATGACGTAGGTTTGACTATAAAGTTAAATAGAATATAAGACAAAACCATGGATTACCAAAGACAATGAAAAAAGACTGACCATACAGTCAAAAGGACTGAAAAGCCTAAACTATGGTCTATCGAAGATAATGGCAAAAGGCTGACCTTACAATCAAATGGCCAAAAACCCAAAACCATGGACTAGGAAATACAATGGGAAAACACTAACAATACAATCAAATTTACTAAAAGACTAAACCATTCTTTAGCAAAGACTATGGCAAAAAAACTGACCAAACAGTGAAATGGACTTAAAGACAAAGCCATTCGCTAGCAAACACCACGGCAAAGAATTGAAAATATAGTCAGATGGACTAAAAGAAAAGAAACCATGGGCTTGCAAAGAGATGGTAATGGAATGAATACACAGTTAAATGGAATCGAAGCCAAAACCATCAGCTAGCAAAGACGCCGACAAAAGACTGACCATGCACTAAAATGGACTAAAAGACAAAACCATGGGCTAACAAAGAAAGTGAAAAAGAACTGATCATACAATCAAATGGACCAAAAGTTAAAAAAAAAAAAAAATAATGGGCTAGCATAGAAAATGGCAAAGAACTGACTATAGAGTTAGATGCAATAACGTCCAAAACCATGTGTTAGCAGAAACTATGGGAAAATAATTCCCATACTAAATGTCAAAATCATGGGAAAGCAAAGATAACGGAAAAATACTGACAATAAGGTTAATTGGACTGAAATCCAAAACAGTCGTCAAGCAAATAAAAGGGCAGAAGACTGACCGTAAAATCAAATGGGCTAAAGGCCAAAACAATGTGCTAGCAAAGAAAATAGCAAAGGATTAACTACACAGTTAAATGAAATAAAAGCAAAAACCATGGTAGGCGTAAGACTGCATATACAGTCAAATGGACTAAAAGCCAAAACCATGGGCTAGCAAAGAGGATGGCAAAGGACTGACCACAGAGTCAAATTGACTAAAAGACTATACCATTATCTAGCTACGAGAATGGTAAAAACGGACCATATTGTCATTATTGGACTAAATGACAAAACAATAGGCTCAAAAAGAAAATAGCAAAAGACTGACCATACGGTCAAATAGACGATTTGCTGAGAATTGGCTGGAGCTATGACCCATTCATACATACGTACGTTACACTTATATATACAAGCGTAATATCCTTATTATTATCAAAAGCCAAGCTAACAGACAAATCATTCGCTAGCAAAAGCTAAGGCAACGAACTAACCATATAGTCAAATGGACTAATAGCCTAAAAAATGGGATAGCAAAGACGGCTAGCAAAAGCTAAGGCAACGAACTAACCATATAGTCAAATGGACTAATAGCCTAAAAAATGGGATAGCAAAGACGGCTAGCAAAAGCTAAGGCAACGAACTAACCATATAGTCAAATGGACTAATAGCCTAAAAAATGGGTAAACGGAAATTAAGATTTCTTAAATTTGTTTATTAGTATATGTATATGTGTATTTATTGAAGTAAGGAGGACTTTTCTCTTAAACTATTAAAATAACTAGTAAAATTACATTTATATGCTTGGTACCATCTAAGTCCTGCTTGCTTACTACGAGCTAAGTAACTAGCTAACAAGCCTGCTAATCACGCCATTTTCTCTTTACTTGGGAGGTTCATGGATATACCCAAGCCAGTCTGGCCTAGCATACCATACCGTCCATATCTTCACTGGCAGTATTTCGGCACGAAGATTTGAGCTGCTAGATTCGTGCTAAAAGATTTTCATACCATTGAATTTGTGCTGTGCTGCTATTTTATTGAACCATGTTTGGATTACGAGATTCAAGTGTTTCCACATTCACGAAGTTATTCAACATGAACTAACTTCCCCCAATTTGGACTCTGAGCTTCCTCCGACATGAAACTTTAAACTTCGAGGGCATTCGACTCGTCTCATAGCTTGCATGGATAAAGGTGAGAACCAAGCATTGTTAGGGGTTTCTAAATGTTTAATGGTAATCATTATCCGTTGCCTTAAGCCTTCAAAGCACCAATATAAAAACAAATTCCTTCCTTTCTGATAGATATATATATATATATTGTGTACTATTAAACTAATTTTGATACTTGTACAATACTTTCGCTTAGGTATAATTGGTGAAGCTAGGTCGTCCTGGGTTATCATCCTGCGTTCATCTTTCTTATTTATATTATTGGTAAGACTTTATATTAGATTTAATTCGAAGGGTGAATGTTATAGTGAATACATTATACAAAATTATATTGCTTATATTTATAGCTTAAGGACAGTGTTTGATGTCGGAATGTATTTCATTTTCCAGGATATCATTTATCCATATGTTTAATTGAAGTGGCTTAGTCCGAGGATAAATTCCCGGTTTCTTACATTGGCGAGCACTTCAAACATTATCGGTAATGGCTTATTAGGTTTATATAGATCATATATGCAATTTACGATTTATTCATATATACTTTGTTCAAATTGAATTTATATAATTTCCTTTCTTTTATTATATTTTGATATATTCCTTTTTGTTGTCTATACAGGTGAGGTTGGAAAAGCTGAAAGTAGTTTGGAAATTACCCCTAGATATAACCACCTTCAAGCAATCGGAATAGACCATTTATAGCATTTTTATTTTTCTGAAATGTTTATAATAAATTTGGTGAATTGTTTTGAAGAGTTTTCCTAACTACCATTGTAGAATGTTCAAATTTCAGTTTATGGCGCCCAACGTGGGGCTTTGATGGAGACTGCCGAATTTGCCGGAGTAAATTTCTTGTGTTTAAGGGTTGCTCAGAGTCCAATAATTATTTTTCTTTTCTAGCTCGTTAAATATGAATAAGTTACAGATATTTGTAGGTCAGCGGAAGACTATTAGGAAAAAGGTCACTGAATGTTTTAATAATGTTAATAATTATGATTCCTTTAATCATTCTGAGCGTTTGTCTGAGAGAGCTATTCTCTTACACTATAAGGAAAAGTTGTCTGATCTCGATAGTAAGATTCTAGCTGAGAAATTCTTTAATAGAGAAACTGTAGTTGAGGCTGATTTGGAAACGGAATTAAATTCATGTCAAGATTATTTGGATAAAATAGAAAGGTTATTGCCCTTGCTTGATGTTTCTGCAAATCCTTGTTCTAATGTAACTGATACTGCTAGAAGTTTGCTTAAGCAGCCCACAGCTCCTCTTCCGAAATTTAGTAGTAGAGAAGGGGAAGATTTTTTAAGGTTCATAACCGAGTTTGAAAACACAACCAGTGCATTTAGTTATCCAGATAGGGATTTGTTGCTTTTACTAAAACAGCAAATAGATGGTAGGGCTAAGTATTTGTTGTATAGTTTAGAAGCTGACAAGCAATCTTATAAAGATGCCAAGGAGTTGTTAGTTTCAGCTTTTGCTTCTAAAGAAGCTAGAATAAATTCTACCATCCAGAAATTGTTGAATCTTAAGCTTGGAGAGAAGGATGATCCTTTCATATATATCTCAAATCTGAGAACTATTTGTGAGGCTGTTAGGACGTTAAAAATTGATGCTAATGAGTTTACAAGGTTTTTTGCTTGGCGTGGTATTAATGATAATTTCAAGAGTCACTTGGTTCAAATCACCACGAAAACTCACCCCTCTTTGGATGATATTCTCGATAATTTTTTTAATGCTAGTGAGAGGTACGAAAGTACTAAAGGTAAAACTCCTCAAGAGATTAAGTTTAGAAATAAGTTCAGAAATACTCCTGTTAAAGATAGTACTGATAGTTTGGCCATTAAAACTAAAGTAATGGAAAGTAAATCTTCTGTACCAAACTGTCTCCTTTGTAGTAGAAGTGATAGTAAGGAAACTAATCATTATGTTAATAAATGTCAGAAATTCTCTACTCCTGCAGAAAAAGTTCACATAATTGAGTCTTTCGGAGGTTGTGTAAAATGTGGAATGTTAAACCATATGTCTAGCGAGTGTAGGTTTAGGTTTAAAAAGCGTTGCATAAATTGTAATGGTTATCACATGAGTTACCTTTGTGTGTCAGAATCTGCAAGGGATGGATCATCTCGGACTAATAAACATAATTCTAATGCCAAACAGGAGGCTAGCAGTGGAGTTGCTGTAACACACCAGTACTCGACGAATTCCATATTGCCCACATTTACTTTTTCTCTTGAGGGCAATGATAGTGTCTATAGGGGTTTGAAGGACAGCGGTTCTCAGAGTACATTTGTGTCTGCTAGATTAGCAAATTCACACAAGTTTAAAATTGTTCACTCAAACATTGAGCTCACTGTCAAGGGTTTTAATGAGAGTAAAAGGTACTGTACTAAAGTTATTAAGATGCCTCTTAGGATTGGAGATTCAGTGGAGCATATTTCGGCAATTGTGGTTCCGGAGATAAGCATTAATTTGGAGTTACCCTTTCTTGGTGAACTTGTTGAAGCTGTGCACAGTAAAGGGTTAGTTCTTGCTGATAAATTGTTGAATAGTAATTTGAGGAAAATTGATAATGTGCATCTTTTGCTGGGCACAGATTCTTTCAGTTGCTTAACGGGAAACGAGATAGTGATTGGTAATGTGAGTCCCTCTGTGTACATTGAATCTAAGGTAGGAATAATGCTCACTGGTAATATTGAAGCTTTGCTTGCCAATTTCAGAGGTACAGATGGGGGATTGGGAGCTTGTTTATCAGTAAGTAAGGAAGCTTATTGTTCTAATATCCATGTTTATAGCAATTCTTTTTTTCTTAGCAATAGTGTTGATATTTTGGAAGAAAATTGCCTATCAGGGTTTACTACTAATACATTTTTTTCAGTCCTTAATGATAAGGGTGATATTTTGGAGGGACAATTGCAGCGTGCCACTGATCAAATTCTCGAATCTGAGTGCAAATATTTCTTGAATTATGATCAAACGAATTATTGTGAAACTAATACAGACCTTGACGAAAAGTTAACTGAATTTACTTTAAAACAGATTAGTAGAAGATCTGACGGAAGGATAGAAGTTCCTTTGTCATGGAATACCAAAGTGTCTCATTTACTTTCTAAAAATGAGGTGTTATCTAAGCTCATACTTAAATCAAACCTTAAGAAGCTCAGGAAGAATGAAGGTCATTTACAATTAGTTGATCAAACTTTTAAAGAGCAGATTAAGTTGGGTATCATTGAGCCAATATATGATTTAGAGGTTTACAAGGCTGAACATCCCTACTTCTCTTTTTTGCCTCATATGCCTATTTTTAAGCTAGACAGAGAGTCGACTAAATGTAGGGTAGTGTTTTTGTCTAATCTCAAGGAATCTTCTAAAAGCACATCTTTATCACATAACCAGTGTATGTTTTCAGGACCTATTTTGAATCAGAAATTGTCATCATCTTTCCTTAATTTACGGTTTGATAATTATTTGTTAGTTTTTGATTTGCAGAAGGCGTTTAATATGCTTGCTTTAAGTGAAACTGACCAAGCTAGATTACTGTTTTACTGGTACAAGAATGTTAGTAAGGGAGACTTTTCCTTGGTTGCATTTAAGAATGTTAGGCTTCCGTTTGGATTGAGATGCAGCCCATTTTTACTTATGATATCTCTGTATTACATATTAGTTGCACAAGCATCTGACCAGTCAATATTGTCTGAATTGAAGCATTCAATATATTCACATATATATATGGATAATGGAGCTGTCACTTTCAATGATTCAGAGAGTTTATATTGGGCTTATAAACAGATTCCATGTATTTTTGAGCCCTACAATTTCAAGGTTCAACAGATTGTCACAAATGATAGGGATTTACAGGATGAAATTGATGTAGAGGATAAAGTAGTCACTCCTGAAATAAATAAACTGTTCGGTCTAACATGGGCTAGGTACTGTGATGAGATATTTACAAAGCCCATTAATCTAAATGCTGAAGCTAAGACTAAAAGGTCCATATTGCAAACTATTGCTTCCCAGTTCGATATATTTGGATTTAATATGCCATTATTTAACAGGTGTAGATTATTTATGCATAAATTACAGTGTCGAAAGAAACTTGGATGGGATCAAATACTATCTCAGGAGTTGCAGAAGGAATGGCAAAATATTTCAAAGCAGTGTGACAGAGCAGCACCTTTACGTATTTCTAGATCTGTTGGTCCTCGTAATGGTGAATATAGTATTGTAGTGTTTACAGATGCCAGTCGTGATATATATGGATGTGTCCTTTATTTGCTTCATAATGAGTCTAATAAGCTTAGCTTCGTTCATGCCAAAAATAGGCTAGTTAATAAACAGCTAGATGGCAAGTCGATACCAGCCCTTGAGTTAAATGCAATAAGTTTAGGAGTAGAATGTGCTATGGAAATTTTTAATGACTTATCTGGGTCACATTGCATGAAGCCTCTACAAATTGTGAATATAACTTTATATACAGATTCCATTTGTGCTTTACATTGGCTTAATGCATCTTCATTTAAACTAGATAAAATGAATAAACACACAACATTTGTTCGCAACAGGATTCATAATATTCAGAGAAAGTGTGAAATGTTTCCTGTTACTTTTAAATTTGTTTCTGGTAAGGCAAATCCTGCAGATTGGGTGACAAGATGTGTGTCGTATAATCAGCTTATGAATTCAAATTATTTTTCAGGACCTAGTTTGGATGAAGCCAATATTCCAGAGCTATCAGTCACAATACCAGCATTTGAAATTGGTGAAGAGAGCAATTGTTCCCATGGTCTTTCTGTGCTTTTGTCCAGTGCGGAGCCTCTCATTGATATTAACAAGTTTTCCACTTTTAGGAGACTAGTGCTAGTATATCGGAGAGTTTTGATGTGTGTCCAGAAATAGAAAGTTAGAGCAGGATTGAAGTGTGATAATTACGATTCTAGTACTCCCTACTTTGCTCAAGCCATTAATTTATTGATATCTTTTGAGCAGAAGAAATATTTTTCTGAAGTTTTTGAATATTTCAGTCAAGTTAATGTGCCTATTAAAGACATTCCTTCTATTGTGACAAAGTTTAACATATTTTTTGATGAGAAAGGTTTGCTTAGAGTAAGAAGTAAATTTAAGAAGTGGTATTTAAACAAAGATAACAAGTTTCCCATTCTACTGCCTAACGATAGTTATCTCACAAGACTTATTATAATGAATGCTCATGATAAATTACTTCATTCTGGTAGTTATGCCGTATTGACCGAATTAAGAAGAAATTATTTCATACCCAAACATTTTTCTACTGTTAAGAAAGCTTTGAAGCAATGTGTTCATTGCCGTCGGTTCAATAGTCGTAGCATTAAACTTAATCAGAATTCCTATAGAGATTTCCGTTGTAATCCACCTAATGTACCTTTTGCCAATATATTTATAGATTATCTTGGTCCATTTTCAGTTAAAGTTAGTGGTGGGACACATAAAGTATGGTTATTATGTTTGACTTGTACTTGGTCTAGAGCAATTAATATGAAGATAGTTAAAAGTTTAAATGTAAGTGAATTTTTAAGAGCTTTTCAGATGCATTGCTTGGAGTATGGGATCCCTCAGTTGTGCATTAGTGATCAGGGATCGCAGCTTGTAGCCGGAGCTAATATTATTACCTCATTTATCAGGGATCCAGAAACTCTGCTTTATTTTGAAGAAAATAATGTTGCCCCTCTTTCCTTTCAACAATATTCCAAAGGTGCTAGTCAGTTGGGATCTATGGTTGAGGTGTGCGTTAAAATGGTAAAAAGGTTAATTTTTGGAGCAATAAAGAATAACATTTTATCCTATTCGGATTTTGAATTTTTAGTATGTAATGTGATCCATCTCGCTAATAGACGTCCCATAGCTTTTAAGGAAGTTGTTAGAAATGATAGTAAAGATTCTCTTCCTGAACCAATCACCCCTGAACATTTGATCAGAGGGTATGAGCTGTCTTCGTGAAATTTGATTCCTGAATTGCAGAGCATTCCACAGGATCCAGATTTTGATTCCAGAGACATAGAGAGGAGTTACCAGGGGTTGTGCAAGGTTAAAGAAAATCTTAATAATATTTATCATAATGAGTTTTTAGGTAATTTATTATATCAAGCTATTGACCGAAAAGACAGGTATCTTCCTGTTTCTCATGCATTGATAAAGCCAGGAGATGTAGTTCTTGTGAAGGAGGAACATACTAAAAGGAGTAATTATCCCCTAGGAATAGTTCGCGAAGTTGTAAGTAATGATTTGGGAGAGGTGACCCAAGTAACTGTACTGAAAGGGAAAACTAAAAAGATTACTAAATTACATGTAAGTCAAATAATTCCTTTCCTTGAGAGTAATACTACTGATGATATAGTTTGTAATACTGATACTAAGAATGTTCCTGGTGCTGTTAGGAAGAAAATTTCCTCGCGGCCTAAAAGAAAAGCTGCTACGATAAGTGAGGAAAGAACAAGAAATATGTTGCTCTAATTTCATATGTTCATTTACAGCGATGAAGATTTTTTAACTTTGAAAAATCTTCATCCTCTTCCGTGGACTAAACGGAAATTAAGATTTCTTAAATTTGTTTATTAGTATATGTATATGTGTATTTATTGAAGTAAGGAGGACTTTTCTCTTAAACTATTAAAATAACTAGTTAAATTACATTTATATGCTTGGTACCATCTAAGTCCTGCTTGCTTACTACGAGCTAAGTAACTAGCTAACAAGCCTGCTAATCACGCCATTTTCTCTTTACTTGGGAGGTTCATGTATATACCCAAGCCAGTCTGGCCTAGCATACCATACCGTCCATATCTTCACTGGCAGTACTTCGGCACGAAGATTTGAGCTGCTAGATTCGTGCTAAAAGATTTTCATACCATTGAATTTGTGCTGTGCTGCTATTTTATTGAACCATGTTTGGATTACGAGATTCAAGTGTTTCCACATTCACGAAGTTATTCAACATGAACTAACTTCCCCCAATTTGGACTCTGAGCTTCCTCCGACATGAAACTTTAAACTTCGAGGGCATTCGACTCGTCTCATAGCTTGCATGGATAAAGGTGAGAACCAAGCATTGTTAGGGGTTTCTAAATGTTTAATGGTAATCATTATCCGTTGCCTTAAGCCTTCAAAGCACCAATATAAAAACAAATTCCTTCCTTTCTGATAGATATATATATATATATATTGTGTACTATTAAACTAATTTTGATACTTGTACAATACTTTCGCTTAGGTATAATTGGTGAAGCTAGGTCGTCCTGGGTTATCATCCTGCGTTCATCTTTCTTATTTATATTATTGGTAAGACTTTATATTAGATTTAATTCGAAGGGTGAATGTTATAGTGAATACATTATACAAAATTATATTGCTTATATTTATAGCTTAAGGACAGTGTTTGATGTCGGAATGTATTTCATTTTCCAGGATATCATTTATCCATATGTTTAATTGAAGTGGCTTAGTCCGAGGATAAATTCCCGGTTTCTTACATTGGCGAGCACTTCAAACATTATCGGTAATGGCTTATTAGGTTTATATAGATCATATATGCAATTTACGATTTATTCATATATACTTTGTTCAAATTGAATTTATATAATTTCCTTTCTTTTATTATATTTTGATATATTCCTTTTTGTTGTCTATACAGGTGAGGTTGGAAAAGCTGAAAGTAGTTTGGAAATTACCCCTAGATATAACCACCTTCAAGCAATCGGAATAGACCATTTATAGCATTTTTATTTTTCTGAAATGTTTATAATAAATTTGGTGAATTGTTTTGAAGAGTTTTCCTAACTACCATTGTAGAATGTTCAAATTTCAGCTTAATGGGATAGCAAAGACGGCTAGCAAAAGCTAAGGCAATGAACTAACCATATAGTCAAATGGACTAATAGCCTAAAAAATGGGATAGCAAAGACGATCGCAGAACACTGACAGTACCGTCAAATGGACTATAAGACGAAACCATCCGCAATCAACGACTACAGCAAAAGACTGACCATCAAGTCATATGGACTAAAAGTAAAAACAATTCGCTGCCAAAGACTACCGCTAAGAAATGACCCTGCAGTGAAATGGTCTAAATAATGAAACCATGGGCTAGCAAAAATAATGGAGAAGGACTGACTATAGAGTTAAATGGAATAAAAGCTAAAACCATGGTCTAGCAAAGACTATGGTAAAAGACTAACTATACACTCAAATGGACTAAAAGTTAAAACCATTGGCTAGTAAAGATGATGATAAAAGACACACAATACAAGTAAAGGGAATAGAAGCTTAAACCATGGCCTAGCAAAGACGATGGCAAAACACTGACATAACTGTCAAACAGATTAAAATTATAAAATATTCGGTAGCAAAGACTACGACAAAGAACTGACCATACAGTCATATGTACTAAAAGACAAAAGCAAGTTCGACCCAAACAAGCAAATGACTCTCAAAAGTTAAATGGAATAAAAGCCAAATCCAGGGGAAAGCAAACATATAGCCATAGAGACTAAAAGCCAGAAGTATGGTCTATCAAAAAGAATGGCAAATGACTGGCTCTACAGTCAAATGGACTAAAAGCCAAAACCAAGGGCTAGCGGAAACGATTTCAAAACACTGATAATACAGTCAAATGGACTAAAAGGCAAAACCATCCGTTAGCAGAGACTGCCGTAAAGAAATTAGTATCCAGTCTAATTGACTAGAATAAAAAGCCTTGTGCTAACCAAGAGAGGGCAAAGAACTGAGTATACATTTAAAGGGAATAAAACCCAAAGTCATGGGCTAAAAATGACGATATCAAAAGGTTGACCAAAAATATGGTCTAGCAAAGACCACGCCAAAAGACAGACAAAACATTAAAATAAGACTAAAAGTTAAAACCACTGGCTAGCAAAGATGACGGCAAACAACCAACCATAAAGGCAAATGGACTAAAAGACAAAAAACATTCTCTAAAAATGACCACGGCAAAGAACTGACCATATAGTCAAATGGACTAAAAGACAAAATCATTTGCTAGCAAAGACTACGGCAAAGAGCTGAACATACAGTCAGAAGGACTTAAAGAAAAAATCCATGGGCTAGCAAAGAGATGGTAAAGGACGGACTATGCAGTTAAATGGAATAAAAGCCAAAGACTTGGTTAGCAAAGACCACGGCAAAAGATAAACAAAACAATCAAATGGACTAATAGCCAAACCTATGGTCTATCAAAGAAAACTGCAAAAGACTGACGATACAGTCAAATGAACTAAAAGAGTAAACCATTCGCTAGCAAAGACTACAGCAAAGAAATTAACATATAGTCAAAAGGGCTCGAAATCAATATAAGCAAAAACCACGGTCTTGCAAAGACAAAGGCTAAAGACTGACCATACAGCCAAATGGACTGAAAGTCAAAACTTTGGGCTAGCAAAGACGACACTAAAAGACTGACCATACAGTCAAATGGACTGAAAGCCAAAACCATTGGTTATCAAAGATATTGACAAAGGACTGGCCATACAGTCAATCAAAGTAAAACACAAAACCACAGGTTATCAAAGATGACAGCAAAAAATAAAAAATAAAAAAAAATAAATGATCATACAATCAAATGGACTAAAAGCCAAAAAAAAAAAAATGGCTAGCAAAGACGATGGAAAAAGACTGTCCATACAGTCAAAAGGACTAAATAACAAAGCCATACAATAGCAAAGACCATGGTAAAGTACTGACCATACAGTTAAATGGATTAGAAGACAAAGCCATAGGCTATCAAAGATAATGTCAAAGGATTGACTATACAGTTAAATGGAATAAAAAAAAAATGGGCTAGGAAATATGACGACCAAAGAATGGCCATACAGTCAAAAAGGACTAAAAGTCAAAACCATGGGCTAGCAAAGACGAAAGAAAAGGACTTACAATGCAGTCAAATGGGTTAAAAGTTAAAACCATTTGCTAGCAAAGACTAATGCAAAGAACCGACCATTAAGGGAAATGGACTAAATTACAAAACCATGGGCTAGCAAACATAACAAAAGGACTAAAAGCCAAAATAATGGTATAACAAAGAATAGGGTAATAGATTGACTATACAGTCAGAATACTTAAAGACAAAAACATGGGCTAGCAAAGACGATGGCAAAACACTGACCATACAGTCAAATGGGCTAAAAGATAAAGCCATTCACTAGCAAAGGATACAACAAAGAATTGACTATATAGTAAAAGGGACCAAAATACAAACCATGGGATGGCAAGGAAAATGGCGAAGGAGAGACTATATAGCGAAATGGAATAAAAGCCAAAACCATACGCTAGGAAAGATAACAAAAGACTTACGCTAGTCAAATGGAATAAATGCCAGACCCAGGGTGTAGCAAAGAAACGGCAGAACACTGTACAAACCGTCAAATGGACTAAAAGTCAAAACCACGGACTATGAAAGTCATCGGTCAAAGATTGACCATACATTCCAATGAGCTTAAAGGACAAAATCATTTACTAACAAAGACTGACAAAGAACTGAACATTCAGTCAAATTGACTAAAAGACAAAACGTTGGCTGGCAAAGAAAATGTCAAATGACTAACTATTTTCTTAAATGGAATAAAATACAAATCCATGGTCTAGCAGAGATAATAGCAAACGACTGACCATTCAATCAAATGGTCTTAAAGCCAAAACCATGGGGTAGCAAAGAAAATAGCAAAGAACTCAACATACAGTCAAATGAAGACAAAACCATGGGCTACAAAAGACGATGGTAAAAGACTGACCATACAGTCAAATAGACTGAAAAAACAAAACCATGCGCCAGCAAAGACGACGGCAAAGGAATGACATATAGTCAAATGAACTAAAGCCCAAGACAACCGCTAAAAGCATAGGTTACAAAGACACTACTAACGGACTGACCATATAGCCAAATGGGCTGAAAGCTAAAGCATACAGTCAAATGGACTAAAAGACGAAACCATTCTCTGGCATGGACTAAGGCAGAGAACTGAACATACAGTCGAATGGACTAATAGAAAAAAACATTCGCTAGCAAAGAGTATGGCTAAGAGATGACCATACAGGGAAATGGACTAAATGACAAAACCATGGGCTAGCGAAAATATTGGCAAAGGACTCACTAAAAAGTTAAATTGAATAAAAGCCAAAGCCATGGTCTAGTAAAAACAGCGTCAAAAGACTGACTACAGAGTGACATGGACTAAAAGTTAAAACCATGGGCTAGTAAAGATAATGACATAAGATTGACCATACAGTCAAATGGACTGAAAACCAAAACTATAATCTATCATAGACAACGGCAAAAGATTGACCATACGGTCAATTGGACTTAAAGCCAAAGCCATGGGCTAGCAAAGACAATGGCAAAAGACTGACTATACTGTTAAACGGAATAAATAAAATAAATGTTCGGGAGCAAAGAGAACGATTAGGAACTAACTATGCAGTTAAAAGTACTAAATAAGAAAGAAAAAAAAAACAAAACAAGGGCTAGCCAAAAAAAAGGGCAAAGGACTGACTCTAAAGTTGAATGGAATAAAAGCCAAATCCAGGGGCTTGAAAACACAACGACAAAAGACTGACCATACAGTCAAAAAGACTAAAAGCCAAAATCATGGGCTAGCAAAGACGATATCAAAACACTGACAATACATCCAAATGGAATAATAGACATAACCATTCGCTAGCAAAGACTACGGTAAAGAGCTCAATATACAGTCAAATGTACCAAAAAAAAAAGTGCTAGCAAAGAGATGGTAAAGGACTGATCATACAATTAAATGTAAAGGAAGACAAAGCTTTGGGTTAGCAAAGACGACAGCAAAAGATTGGCCAAACAGTCAAGTGGACTAAAAGCCAAAACTAAGCTTTAGCAAGGAACATGCGCAAGACTGACGAAATATTCAAATAAGACCATATGTCTAAAATCATCACCTAGTAAACACGCTGTCAAAGAACTGACCATGCAGTTAAATGGACTTCAAAAAAAAAAAAAAAAAAAAAAAAAAACATTCCCTATCAAAGTGATGGTAAAGCACTAACGATACAGTTAAATGGAATGAAATTCAAGGCCAATAGCTAGCAAAGTTCACGGCAAAAGAATGATTAGCGAATCAAATGGACAAAAAGCCCAACCTATGTTATATCAAAGAAAACGGGTGAAGACTGACCATACAGTCAAATAACACAAAGTCAAAACCATGGGGCTAGCAAAGGCGGCAGCCAAAGACTGACCATACAGTCAAATAAACTAAAGGACTAATCCATTCACAGGCAAAGACTACAGCAAAAAACTGGCCATAGAGTTAATGGACTCAAAACAAAACTATGGGTTAGCAAAGAGTATGGCAATGGGCTGAGTACAGAGATAAGTTAAATATAAGTGAAAACCATGTTCTTGCAGACAATGGCAAACGACTTACTATACATTTAAATGGACGGCAAGACAAAACCATGGGCTAGCAAAGGTAACAACAAATGACTGACTATACAATCAAATGGACTAACAGCCAAAAATATTTTCTATCAAAGACAACGGCAAAAAATTTGCCATACAACCAAATGGACTGATATCCAAACCCATGTGTTATCAAATATGAGGGCAAAAGTCTGACCATACAGTCTTATGGACTAAGACCTAAAACAATAGCCAGCAAAGACCATGGAAAAAGACTGTCCATACAGTCACATGTACTGAAAGACAAAGCCATTCCCTAGCAAAGACTACCGCAATAAACTGACCATACAGTCAAAAGGATTAGAAGATAAAACCAAGGGCTATACAAAATAATGCCAAATGTCTGGCTATAGAGGTAAATGGACTAAAAGTCGAAACCATGGACTAGCAAAGATGTCGATAAAAACCTGGCCATACAGTCAAAAGGATTAAAAGTCCAAACAATATGCAGGCAGAGTCGACGAAAACAAGACTCACAATATAGTCAAACGGACGAAAAGTTAAAACCATTCGCTAGCAAAGACTGCGGCAAAAAACTGACCATGGGCTAACAAAAACGACAATAAAAGACCGACCATAGAGTCAAAAGGACAAAATGCCAAAACTACGGTCTATCAAAGACAACAGTAAAAGACAGATCATATAGTTAAATGGACTAAAGGACAAAACCATGGAATTGCAAAGACGATGTCAAAAGACTAATCAAACAGTCAAATGGGCTAAAAGACAAAACCATTAGCTAGCAAAGGCCACAACAAAGAACTGACCATACAGTCAAATGGACTAAAAGACTAAACCGTGGACTGGCAAAGAAAAAGGCGAAGGAGTGACTATAAAGATAAACGGAATAAAAGTCAACACCAGGGGCTAGCAGAGACGATGGCAAAAGACTGACATTACAGTCAAATGTACTAATTGCCAAAACTAACGTCTTGCAAAGAAAACGGCAATAGACTGAAAAAAACAGTCCAAAGGACTAAAAGTCACAACAATGAGCTAGCGAAATTTATGGCAAAACAATGACCATGCATTCCAATGGGCTAAAAGTCGAAACTATTAACCAACAAAGACTACTGGAAAGAACTGACCATACTGTCAAATTAACTAAACGTCAATGCGTGGGCTAGCAACGAAAATGGCATATGACTAACTATATAGTTAAATGGAACAAGAGACAAATCCACGGTCTAGAAGAGACAACAGCAAAAGACTGACCATACAGTCAAATAGATTAAAATTCAAACCATAGGCTGGCCAAGACGACGGCAAAAGACTAACCATGTAGTCATATGGACTAAAAGTCCAAACCATAGGCTAGCGAAAAGAATGACAAAAGACATACCACACAGTCAAATGAGCTAAATGACAAAACCATTCGGTAGCAAAGATTAAAACAAGGAACTGACCATACAGTCAAATGGACTAAAAGATATAATTATGGTGTAGCAAAGAAAACTGTAAAAGTACTGACTATACAGTTAAAGGAAATAAAAGCGAAAACCTTGGTGTAGCGAAGACAATGGCAAAATACTGACCAAACAGTCAAATGGAATAAAAGTCAAAACTATGGGCAAGCAAATACGATGGCAAAAGACTTACCATACAGTTAAATAGACTAAAAGCCGAATCTGTGATCTATCAAAGACGACAAAAGACTGGTCATATAGTCAAATGGACTAAAAATTAAATCTATGGTCTAGCAAAAATAACAGCAAAAGACTGACCTAACAGTCAAATTGACTAAAAGACGAAACCATTCGCTAGCATGGACTATGGCAGAGAACTGATATTACGGTCAAATGGATTGAAAGACAACACAATGGGCTCGCAAAGAAAAAAGCAAACAAATAACCATAGACTTGAAAAGAATAAAAGCCAAAACCAAGGACTAGCATATACGACAGCAAAAGACATATCATGCATTAGAGGGGACTAAAAGTAAAACCATGCGGTACCAAAGACCATGGCAAAGAACTGACCATTCAATCAAATGGAACTGAAGCCAAACCCTGGGGCAGCAAAGAAAAGGGCAAATGACTGAACATACAGTCAAATGAACTTAGAGACCAGACCATGGGCTAGCAAAGACGATGACAAAAGACTGACCACACAGTCAAATGGATTAGAAGAGAAAACCTTTTGCTAGCAAAGACTATGGCAAAGAACTGACCATTCATTAGAATGGACTACAATACAGAACCGTGGGCTAGCAAAGACTGCAAAAGACTCACTATACAGTCGAATGGAATAAAAACCAAAACTATGGCCAAGCCAAGATAACAACATAAGACTTGAACAAACAGTCAAAGGGACTAAAATAAAAACCTTGAGCTAGCAAAGACCATGACCAAAGATTGACTACACGGTCAAATGGACTAAAAAAATAATCCTTGTTTTAACAAAGACTTCAGCAAAGATGTGACCATTCACTCAAAGGGACCAAAAGAGAAATCATAGACTAGCAAAGACATAAAAAAACTAAACATACAATCAGATGGAATAAAAGCAAAAGCCTTGATCTAGCAGTGACAACAGCAAATGACTGACCCTAGGGTGAAATGCATTAAAAGCCCAAACCATGGGGTACCTAAGACTTGGGTAAAAGACTGACCATACATTCAACTGGACTAAATGGCAAAACAATTCGCTAGCATAGACTATGGGAAATGACTGACCATACAGTAAAATGGACTAAAAGAAGAAACACATGGGCTAGCAAAGAAAATGGTGAAGAAATTACTATACAGTTGAATGGAATAAAAGCTAAAACCATGGTCTAGCAAAAACAGCTGCAAAAGACTGACATCTCCTTCAAATGGACTAAACGCCAAAACCATTCGATAGCAAAGACTATTGCAAATAACTGACCATATAGTCAAATGGACTAGAAAATAAAAACATTCACTTGCAAAGACAATGGTAAAGAGCTGAACATACAGTCAAATGTACTAAAAGGAAAAAAAAAAAAAAAACATTTGCTAGCAACGTGACTACAAAAGAACTGACTATAGAGTTAAACGGAATGAAAATCAAAGCCATTGGATAGAAAAGACCACGGAAAGGACTGGCCAAACAATCAAATGGACTACAAGACAATACTATGGTCTATCAATGAAAATGGCTAAAGACTGACCAAACAGTTAAATAAGACTGTCAAAACGATAGGCTAGATAAAAAGGCAGCAAAAGTCTGGCCATACAGGCCAATGAACTAAATGGCTAAACCATTCGCTAGCAAACACTACAACATAGAACTGACCATACAGTTAAATGAACTCGAAAACAAAACCATGAGATAGCAAAGAGTAGGGCAAAGGACTGACTATAGAGATAAGTTGAATATAACTGAAAACCATGGTTTTGCAAACACAACGGCAAAAGACTGATCATACAGCAAAATAGACTGAAAGTTAAAAACTATGGGCTAGCAAGAACGACTGCAAAAGACTGACCATAATGTCAAATTGACTAAAAGCCAAAGGTATTGTCTATCAAAGACAAGGCAAAAACCTGACCATACAGTCAAATGGACTAAAATTCAAAGACATGGATTACCAAAGACGACAACAAAAGATTGACCATACACTGAAACTAAATAATAGCTTAAACCAGGGTTTATCAATGATAACAGCAAGGGAAAAAAAATGACCATACGGTCAGATGGAATAAAAACCTAAAAAAGGTTAGCAAAGGAGATAGAAAAACACTGTCCATACAATCAAATGCATGAAATATAAAACAATGGGCTACCAATGATATCGATAAAAGACTGACCATACAGTTAAAATGACTAAAAGTCAAAACTATGAGCTAGCAGAGGCGACAGAAAAACACTTAGAATACAGTCAAATGGAATAATACTTCAAACCATTCGCTAGCAAAGACTTCAGCAAAGAACTGACCATACAGTGAAATGGACTAAATTACAGAACCATGGGCTAACAGAAAGGACGACAAAAAATGACCATACAGTCAAAAGGACTAAAAGCCAAAACTTTGGTCTATCGAAGACAATGGTAAAAGACCGACCATACAGTCAAATGGACTAAAAGAAATAATCATTGGCTAGCAGAGACAAGGGCAAAAGACTGACCACACAGTCATAGGGGCTAAAAGACAAAATCATTATCTAGCAAAGGCTACAGCAAAGAACTGACCATACAGTTAAATGAACAAAAAGATAAAACCATGGACTAGCAAAAAAAAAGGGTAAAGGACTGACTATACAGCTAAATGGAATAAAATCTAAAACCATGATCTAGCAAAGACGATGGCAAAAGATTGGCCATACATTCGATTGGACTAAATGCCAAAACTCACATCTAACAAAGATAACGGCAAAATACAAAAACTCATAAACCATGGGCTAGCAAAGATTGACAATACATTATGATGGGCTAGAAGGTAAAACTATTTACCAACAACGACTCCAGCAAAGAACTGACAGTACAGTCAAATTGACTAAAGGACAAAACGTGGGCTGGCAAAGAAAATGGATGATAACTAGCTCTACAATTCAATTAAATAAAAGAAAAATCCATGGTCTAGCAGAGACAACAGCAAAAGACTGACCATACAGTCAAAGGAACTTTAAAAGCCCAAACCATGGGCTGGCAAAGATGATGGCAAAAGACACACAATACAGTCAAATGGACTAAATGACAAAATCATACGGCAGCAAAGACTACGACAATGGACTGACAATATAGTCAAACGGGCTGAAAGAAAAATGAAAGAGTACTGATTATACAGCTAAAAGGAATAACGGCCAAAACCTTGGTTTAGCAAAGACAACGGTAAAATACTGACCATACAGTCAAATGGACTACAAGTCAAAGCCAAGCGCAAGTAAAGAAGACGGCAAAACCTTTACCATAGGGTCAAATGGAATAAAAGTCAAAACTGTATTCTATCAAAGACAATGACAAAAGACTGGCCATACAGTCAAATGGACTAAAAGTCAAATCTATGGTCTAGCAAACACAACGGCAAAAGACTAACCATACAATCAAATGGACTAAAAGATGAAACCATTCGCTAGCATGGACTTTGGCATAGAACTGAACACATAGTCAAATGTATTGAAAGACAACAAAATAGGCTTACAGAAAAGAAAGCCAAAGAACTAACCATAGAGTTAAAAGGAATAAAAGTACAAACCAAGGGCTAGCAAATACGACAGCAAATGTCTGACCATGCAGTAAAGTGGACTAAAACCCAAACCAATGGTGTAGGAAAGGCAACTGGAAAAGAGTGACCATACATTCAAATGGACTAAAAGGTAAAACTTTTCCCAAGCAAATAGTAAGGCAAACACCGGACCATACAGGTAAATGGACTAAAAGAAATAACTGTGGGATAGCAAAGAAAAGGGCAAAAGACTGACTATAGAGTTAAATAAAATAAAATACAAAGCCATTCTCTAGCAAAGACAGCAGCAGAAGACAAACTATGCAGTCAAATGTATTAAAAGGCAGAACCATGAGCTAGCAAAGACGTCGCAAAAAGCCAAATCTATGGTCTACCAAGGAAAACGACAAAAGACTGACAAACTGACCATATAGTAAAATGGAATAAAATCCAAAACAATGAACCATGGCCTAGCAACGACAAAAGCAAAGTCTTGACCTTAATGTCAAATGTATAAAAAGTCAAAACCATGGGCTAGCAAAAAGACGAGGACAAAAAACTGACCTAAATTCAAACAAATTAACAGGCAAAACAATTGGTTATCAGAGATGACTGCAAAAGACTGACCATGCAGTCAAATGAACTAAAAGGCAAAACCATGGCTAACATGGACAGTGGAAAAAGACTGACCATTCAGAATAATGGACTAAAAGAAAAAAACATTTGCTAACAGAGACTACTGTAAAGAACTGACCATACAGTCACATGAATTAATAGACAAAATCATGTGCTACCAAAGATAATGGCAAAGGACTGCCTATAAAATTAAATAGGATAAAAGCCTAATTCATGGTATAGCAAAGACAATAACAAAAGACTGACTATACAGTCATATGGACTAAAGCTAACAAAGACGATAACAAAAGACTGGCCATACAGTCAAAAAGACTAAAAAGACAAATGACTGACCATACGGTAAAATGGACTTAAAGTCAAAACGATGAGCAGGCAAAGACAATGGCAAAAGACTGACATTACTGTCAAACAGGCAATTGGTAGCAAAGACTGTGATAAAGAACTGACCCTACTGTCAGATGTACTAAAAGAAAAACCAAGTTCTAGCCCAAAAAAGGGAAAATGAATGACTATGAATTTAAATGGAATAAAAGCTGAATCCAGGGGCCAACGAGCAGGACAACAAAAGCCTGACCATAAAGTCATAAAGACTAAAAGCCAAATCTTTGGTCTATCAAAGAGAATAGCAAAAGACTGACCCTACAGCCAAATGGACTAAAAGCTAAAACCAAGGGTTAGCAAAGACGATATCAAAACACTGAAAATACAGTCAAATTTACTAATACACAAAACCAATTGCTAGGAAAGACAACGGTAAAGAATTTAATATAAAGTAAAATTGATTAAAAAAAAATGTGCTCTTAAAAAGAGGGCAAACGAATGACCAAACAGTTGAATGGAATGAGAGCCAAAGCTACGTGTTTGCAAAGACGACAACAAAAGATTAACCATACAGTCAAATGGACTAAAAGCCAAAACTATAGTCTAGCAAAAAAACATGTGAACGACTGACGAAACATGCAAATCAGACAAAGTCAAAATCATCAGCTAGCAAAGACGCCAGCAAACGACAGACTATATAGTCAAATGGACTAAAAGACAAAACTATTCGCTAGCAATCAATATAGCAAAAAACTGACCATACACAGAAATGGACAAAAAAACAAAACCATTCATTAGCAAAGAATACGTCAAAGAGCGGAACATACAGTCAAATAGACTTAAAGAAAATAAAACATTTGCTAGCAAAGTAATGGCATAGGACTGACGATAGAGTTGAACGGAATAAAAGTCAAAGTAATGGCTAAAAAAAAAAAACACGGCAAAAGACTGACAAACCAATCAAATGGACTAAAAGGCAAACCCATGGTCTATCAAAGAAAGCACATGAAGACTGACCATACCGTCAAATGAGATTAAAAGATAAAACCATGGGCCAGCAAAGGTGGCAGCAAAAGACTGACCATACAGTCAAATGAACTAAAAGACTAAACCATTCGCTGGAAAAGACCACAGCAAAGAACTGACTATACAGTTAAATAAACTCGAAAACAAAACTATTGGCTAGCAAAGAAAATGGCAAAGGACTAACTATAGAGATAAGTTGGATATAAGTTAAAATAATGGCCTTGAAGAAACAACGGCTAAATGGACTAACGGCCAAGAAGAGCGCGCCGCAAAAATCTGCGTGGATACTACGAACATAGAAATGGCTCCATGGAATCTTTTAACTATCGAGCATCTAAACGCTCAGTCTCTGTTGTCACACATCGACGAAGTGGAATTATTAATACAAGAAAGAAATATTGACATTTTATGTGTAAGTGAAACCTGGTTGGAGCCTACTCTACAGGACAAATTTGTTCACATATCTGACTTTACTATTTATCGTTGTGATCATGGAAGAGGTGGGGGATCATGTATTTATGTGCGAAATGATTTAAGAGTAACAAACATTAGAAATAGTAATGATAAAGTAGAAGGAGTAGAAGATATATGGATTGCTGTACAACAAAAAAAGCTACCGTCATTTATTGTAGGATGTGTATATCGACATCCGAAAGCACTTTCCTCTTCATTTGAATATATCAAAAATACCTTTAGAGAAATGTGTTTACGTAAGAAGCCTGTTTTTATTCTTGGGGATTTAAATGACGACCTTTTATTTCCCAATAATAGATTAAGTAAAATTTTGTATCAGTTAAACCTTCACCAATTAATAAAGGAACCGACTAGGATAACAGACACTTCTGCTACATACTAGACGTTGTAATTACGAACAGACTACAAATGGTTTCAGATGTCTGTGTGATTTCTAGCTCAATTGCCGACCATGAGATGATTACAGCTAAAATTAACATTTCTAAACCAAAAAAAACTCCCAATTGTAAAGACATACCGTAATCTGGTAAACTTGCTGAATAAGAGTACCGTCTTTAACCTCTTAATGGAAACAGACTGTGTAAATACCCAAGAGGATACTTTTAGCAGAACTCTCATTAATAGTCTAAATGAATGTGCTCCATATGTAACTAGAGAAATTACCCGGCCCCCAGCTCCCTGGATAAGTAGCGATGTTAAAGAAGCGATGCGAGTTAGAGATGCCCTTCAAAAAAGGTACAAGTTGGATAGAATGAACGAAACATTAAGACGTCAGTATAAAGATGAAAAGAAACGTACACAGGTACTACTTAAGACAAACAAAACGAAACATTTTAAAGACAAATTCAGTAATTGTCAAGGAAATATACGTAGTAAATGGAATATTGTTCATGGAATGATTCCAAACCCAAATGTCAATAACCATATATTCAATTGTGACAATAAAATAGAAAAGGCTGAAGAATTTAATGAATACTTTTCAAACGTTGGAAAGACGGCTTATGAAAAATCACAAGAGAATTTTCACGATAGTGACAGAAACCAGATACCGGTAAATAACGAATCAACTGAAGATATGATTAGCTTTTTTAGACCTCAGCCAGTTGATGTTAATACAGTTATTCTCACAGTAAAGAATTTAAATGACACAAATTCAGTAGGATCAGATGGAATACCCCTTCGTTTCATTCGAGATGCCTTACCTGTAATAGCCTTTTATTTAACAATAATAGTCAATACCTCAATAATAACTGGTGTTTACCCCGATAGATGGAAGCTGCCACATGTTGTACCATTTTACAAGAGTGGCGACCCAGAAAACGTTGAAAACTACCGACCTATATCTCTTCTTCCTATTTTGTCAAAAATATTAGAGAAAATAGTAACAAATCAATTACTTGAATATCTTGAACAAAATAAATTATTGTCCTCTACGCAATATGGATTTAGACCTCATCTGTCTACTGAAATGGCATTACTTAAGCTATCGGAAAGGATTTATAAAAATATTGACCAGCAAAAGGTAAACTTACTTATATTGTTAGATCTTTCAAAGGCATTTGATAGCGTTAGCCACGATATTTTGTTAAATAAGTGTAGGAAAATGAAAATAGATTCTTTTTGGTTTAGTAACTATTTACAAAATCGTTTTCAAATAGCCAGACTAGATAATACTATCTCTTCTCGTAAGCAAGTACATTTTGGAGTTCCCCAGGGCTCTATTTTAGGCCCCGTGCTTTTTCTTATTCACATCAATGATATGGCTGATTTCATACAGGACTATTTCAAATATATGGCAAAATTTTTAGAAGACTATCTTCTCGTACAATATGCAGACGATAGTCAATTTTTAATTGCAGGTAGTATAAATGATATACCCACTCTTATCACAAAGGCAGAAGCTTTATTAGAAGCAGGACTGCGATATTTTCAATTAAATGGTTTAAATGTAAATGAATCAAAAACTAAATTCCTATTCATTGGTACAAGGCAATATATATCACAAATCCCATTAGATACCGTTCTAAACTTTAACGGCCATCAAATTGAAAGAAGTGTACACGTAAAAAATCTGGGCATTCATTTTGACCAATATATGCTTTTTGATGTGCACGTATCTGAAATATGTAGAAAAGTAAATGGAACCTTAATATATTTAAACAGAATTAAAGACAGACTAGACATTGACATGAGGGCGATGGTAGTTCAGTCTCTTGCACTGAGCATAATAAATTATTGTTTAAAGATTTGGGGAAGTACTACTAAACAACAATTACAACGGGTTCAAAAAGTACAAAACTTTGCGGCAAAAGTAGTTGATGGTAGGGCCAAAAAATATGATCATGCATCACCAATTTTAGATAAATTAGAATGGTTAAATGTTGAAAGAAGAATTAAATTCGAGATTTGTGTGTGAGTTTTTAAAGTTATGCGTAGTTTAATACCGACTTGGCTTTTTACGTTTTTAACAGTTGGAGCTGAGAGGGACAGACGAACAAGACAGAATAATGACCTTTATATACCGAGAACTAACACAGACTTGGGAAGTAGATGCTTTACGGTACAAGGACCAACGATGTGGAATACCCTACCTGATTCATTGAAAACAACATCGAATATACACACTTTCAAAGCAAATCTCCGGAAATATATGTTTTCTACAAGATTTTAGTTACATATTTGTGGATTGGTTTTAATGTACTTGTAAATATCAGTTTTTAATGTTTTATGGGGTCTACTGTAATTTTGCATAGAGTATAGAATTTTAATGAGTTTTACCATTTTAAGTTATTTTATCTCTACTTTTAAGTCATACTAATGCAAGTAGTGGACCAAATGTATTTTAGTTGATAGTCAAAAGATTTATATGGAAGCATCTCTCATGTAAATGTTAGATTTTAAAGTAATCACAATATCAGTAATCACTATTCTGTATGTTGCTTTATAAATAATGTATAATACCCAATGTATTTATTTGGAAATAAAGTATTATTATTATTATTATTATTATTATTATTATTATTATTATTATTATTATTATTATTATTATTATTATTATTATTATTATTATTATTATTATAATCGTCATAACCATAGGCTAGCAAAGACAATATTAAAGTCTAACCTTACAATCAAATGGATTAAAAGCCAAAATTATTGTCTATCAGAGACGATGTCAAAAAACTGACCATACAGTCAAATAGACTGAAATCCAAAACCATGGATTATCAAAGATAACGGCAGAAAACTGGCAATACAGTTTCATTGTCTAAAAGGAAAAACAATGACCAACTAAGATGATGGAAAAAGACTGCCAATACAGTCAAATGGACTAAAATGCAAAGCCATTTGCTAGGAAAGATTACCGAAAAAAAAAACTGACCATACAGTCAAATTGATCAGAAGAAAAAACCAAAGGATATCATATATAATGTCAAAGTTCAGACTATACAGGTAAATGAACTGAAAGTTAAAACTTATTGCTAGTAAAGATGACGATAAAAAACTGGCCATACACTCAAAAGCATTATAAGTCAAAACCCAGCAGGCAGATACGACAGAAAGATTCTCACAATAAAGTCAAATAGACTAAAAGTTAAAAGCATAAGACGACAAAAGAATGAACATATAGTTAAAAGGACTAAAAGGCAAAACTGAGGTCTATCAAAGACAACGGCAAAAGACAATCACAACACTCCAATGGACTAAAAGACGAAACCATGGGATAGCAAAGACGATGGCAAAACACTAACCATACAATCAAATGGGCTAAAAAATAAAACTATTAGCTAGCAAAGGCTACGGCAAACAACTGACCATACCGTCAAATGGACTAAAAGACAAAACAATAGGCTAGCAAAGAAAAAGGCAAAGGACTGACTATACAACTAAATGGAATAAAAGCTAAAGCAATGGACCAGCAGAGCTGACGGCAAAAGATTGACCCGACAGTTAAATGGACTAATTGAAAAAACTAACAATTAGCAAAGACAACGGGAAAAAAATAAGAAATACAGTCAAAAGGACTAAAAGTTAAAACCATGGGCTAGCAAAGTCGATGGCGAAGCATTGACCATACATTTCAATGGGCTAAAAAGCAAAACTATTCACCAACAAAGACTACGGCAAAGAACAGACGGTACAGTGAAAATAACTAAAAGACAAAGCGTGGGATAGTAAAGAAAATGACAAATGACTAACTATACAGTTAAATGGAGTAAGATACAAATCCTTAATATTGCAGAGAACACAGCATAAAACTGACCATACAGTCAAATTGACTAAAAGCCCAAATCATGGACGAGAGAAGATGATGGGAAAAGACTGCTCATAAAATCAAATTGAATAAGAGACAAAACCATTCGGTAGCAAAGTCTACAAATATGAACTGACTATGCAGTCAAATGGAATAAAAGACATATTCCTGCTGCAACAAGGAAAAATGGATAAATACTGACTATACAGTTGAGAGGAATAAAATTCAAATTCATGGTCTAGCAAAGAAAACGGCAAAATAATGACCATAAAGTCAAATGTACTACAATTCAAAGCCAAAGGCGTCAAAGACGATGGCAAAAGACTTAACATACAGCCAAATGGACTAAAAGCCAAAACTATGATATATCAAAACAACGAAAAAGACTGGCCATATAGTCAAATGGGCTAAAAGCCAAATCTATGGTCTAGAAAAAACAACGGCAAAAGATCGACTAAACAGTCAAATGGACTAAAAGACGACACCATTTGCTAGCATGAACTACGGCAGATAAATGAAATTACAGTCGAATGCATTAAAAGACAACACAATGGGCTTGCAAAGAAAAAGGCAAACAAATAACCATAGAATTAAAAGGAAGAAAAGCCAAAACCAAGCGTTAACAAATACGACAGCAAAAGACTAACAATGCAGTCAACTAGACTAAAAACAAAACCTATGGTGAAGTAAAGACAACGGGAGAAGACAGAACATACAATCAATTGGACTAAAATTCAATTGACTAGCAAAGACAACGGCAACAAAGTAACGTTGAATCCACAACTGCAAGTAGCTCAACATCCATTACCAAATCCAGAAGACATGTTAGCAACTATGTCAGGATGCACTGTTTTTTCTAAGTTAGATTCAAGACAAGCATTTCAACAGCTTCCCATTGATGAACGCTCACAAGGTTATGTACAGTAAATACATCCTTAGGTTTGTTTAGGCCAAAGAGATTACCTTATAGAGTTGTAAGTAGTCCAGCTATATGGCAACAAACTGTGGATAAGATTTTTTCAAGAATTCAAGGAGTATTAATTTTTCTAGATGATACTTTAATTGCTATTAAAGACAAAAGAGAACATAGAGAAAGATTGCAAACACTTCTGAAGAAGTTGAAGGAACATCATATTAGAGTAAATAAAAACAAATGTATTTTAGAAGTTGATTCAGTGGAATACTTAGATTTTGTAATCGATGACATGGGTATTCACAAAACTAAAGAGAAGATTAAACCTGTGGAATTAACAAAAGTATCAGAAAAAGTTAAGGAATTACATACATTTTTAGGTTTACTAACATTTTTTGGGAATTTCATTCAGAATATGTCTACAATTGCCCATCCATTTTATTTGTTGAATAAGGGTGTGGAATGGAAGTGGACAAAAGAGTGTCAGGAATCATTTGAAAGAATCAAACAGGAAATGACATCACCTACATTCCTAGTACACTATCAAATGGATTTACAAGTTAAATTAGTATGTGATGCATCAAACATAGGTTTAGGTGCAGTATTACCTCATGTATCGCCAGATGGGAAAAAAAAACTGCATTCACTTCTAGAGTATTGAACAAGACAGAAAGGAATTACTGTACTCTCAAATAGAAAAAGAAGGTTTAGCATTAGTGTATGGAGTTAAGAAATTTGATATGTATCTTTATGCTAGGAAAAAGTTCACACTTGTTACAGATCATAAACCTTCATTAGCAATATTGGGTCTAAAAGCAAGTTTACCTACGTTGGTAGCTGCAAGACCACAACGTTGGGCAATTAAGTTAGCCGCGTACCACTATGATATAGAATACCGTCCAATATCAAAGATGGGTAATGCATATGCTTTATTTAGATTACCAGTAGACAAAGCTCCAAAAGAGTATGATGACAGTAATCTGTTAATTTCTGTTTATGTTGTACCCATTACAGCAAAGGATGTAGCACAGAGTACCAAGAGAGACACAGTACTTATTAAGGTTTTAGAGAGTTTAATGATAGGTAGGGACTTATGTGGAAAAGAGGAAAATTGTAAACCCTATAAGGATATATGGGATGAACTGAGTGTAACACAAGGAATAGTGATGAGAGGTTCAACGGTAGTTATTCCTAATTCACTGAGGAATAAGGTTTTGTCTAAAATACATGCTGATCACCAAGGTATTGTAAGATCAAAGTCAATTGAAAGAACTTTTGTATGGTGGCCAGGTGTAGATAGAGATGTGGAATCCTATATAAGGATTTGTATGAATTATGTTATGCAACAGGACAATTCTCATTTTGCTGGAATGCACTCATGTGAGTTACCCAGGTATCCATGGCAAAGAGTGCATATAGATCTTGCAGGTAATTTTTTAAATTATTTGGTTTTGATAGTCATAGATACTTACAGTAAAGGGCCAGAAGTAATTCCAATGAATACAACGTCTTATCCCACAATAAAAGAGTTAATGCAAATTCTTTCTACACATGGTATTCCAGAAAGAATTATTACAGATAATGGTCCACAATTTACCTCACAAGAGTTTAAAGAATTTTATATCGTTAATAGAATAAAACATATATTTTCAGCAACACATCATCCCTTTACCAATGGAGAGGCTGAAAGGTTTGTTCAAACATTTAAACACTATATGAAGTGTAGAAAAGCAAACTCAGGTAACATATTTTAGCATGTAACAAAGTTTTTATTATCTTATAGAACAATGTCGCACAGCACAATAGGCATGACACCATTGAATTAGTTGATGGGGAGGAGATCAGGTGTAAGTTAGATTTGTTGTATCTAAATTTGCAAAGTACTTTAGTAGATAAAGGGTATAAACAAGTAGAAAATCCTCCAAAAGTAAGACATATTTTACCCTTATCTGATGCCATGTTAAGATCGTACAACACTCCAGAGAAGTGGGTATCAGGAGAGATTATAAGAGAGATATAAAATTTACATTATGATGTTCAAGTTGGTGGAAATATTGTAAAACGTCATGTTGATCAATTACATCCATTAAACAGAAATACAGTAGAGCAGGTAAATGTTAGAGATGGAAAACTCTCAGAAGTAGTTAGTGGAAAACTTTCAGAAGTAGTTAGATCAAATGAGTCAAATATCAACCAAGATGCTCCAACATCAAATGTAGATTCAGAATTAATTCATGTACCAGTACAAGATGAGGTTAGAGTGCTTCCTAATAACATTAATAGAGGAACACCCAATGAGATATTACATTTATAAAGATTTTTACAAAGTCAAGTTAAGGGGGAGGAGACTGTTATGTATAATTGGAACAATGTACTGTATTACCTCGATTGTTACATGTATTGAGCGCAACATTGCATCATATTGCATTGATAAAACATGTTTAAGCATTGTTCATAAGTGAAATAATGTATTTTGATATTAGGGTTCAAGCAT
>NC_090744.1:74341101-74353601 GCF_036898095.1 Palaemon carinicauda | reverse complement strand
ATCTGTGGGTGTACTGTCAGGATCTGCTCTGTGAATGAAGTAGATGAGCTTCGCCCTCAGTTCTTTTAAGGATAAGTTTGATTCTGATGTTTCTCCTTTGAAGAGCTCTCCTCCCCTGAAGTCTGAAGTTCTACGATGATAGACCTTTAGACACTCGACTGGACATAGAGAGACATCTTCCTTCAGAGGGCAGATTCTCCAGGGACCCCATCTTTTAGTGGGTAGCTCGTTCTTTGCGGGAAAGGTTGGATCAGGAAAGAGATTCAGTTCTCCCACTTCTGTGAACTGAATGTGGCCCTCATTTCTTGATAGGGTTACTATTTCACCAACTCTAGCCCCTGAGGCTTTAGAGAACAATCTTCATTGTTCACAGATGAGGCGTAATGTAGGACATTGTCCAAAGACCATGAGATGGGCTTCAGAGGAGGCGTAGGCCTAAGCCTAGCGCATGCCTTCGGGATCTTATTAAAGATTTCATTCATCAGATCAACTTGAAAATTTAATACAGAACAAGGTCTAGTCAAGGCTGACTTACACGTAGTTATCGTGTTAGCTGACAGACCTTGATTATGAAGGTGGATAAAGAAGGACAGACAAAAGTTTATTGAAATTTCTTTCGGTCCTTTTGCTTTAACAAAAGCAACCCACTTTTTCTAAAGACGACTTATATTATCTTATAGTTGACTTAGACTTGTATTCTTCTAGGAAGTCTATATTGCCTTCTGAGATCCCAAATCTTCTCTTAACCGCTAAGGCGAGAAAATCATGAAATAAAGGATTTGTGCTCTCTGTGATGAATCAAAGAGAATTAACTTCTGAACCCTCTGATATAATGCTGGGTTCAGTACATGGGCCAGCCTCAGCCTCAGTTCCCTCACTAGAGGGAACCAGTTGCTCTTGGACTATTTGGGAGCCACTAGAGTTGCCTTTCCTTGGAAGGATCTCAGCGTGTTGAGGACCTTCAGCAGGAGATTGGGTGGAAGGATTAGGAATTTCTGGGTCTATCGGCTCCACATTAGAGACATGGTGTCCATTATCTCCTCTAGAGGGTCCTCGTATGGGGCTACATATCGAGATAGTTTCTTGATGACGCTCATCACAAAGAGGTTGATCTGCAGTTCCGGGACTTGTTCCAATCTGGAAGAGAATGGGTCTGCGTCTGTGGACCATTCTGACTATTGGCTTAAGCCTGAGTAGGGCATCTGCTGTCACAATGCGGATCATTTGTACATGAACTGCTGATATGTGCCCTCTCTTTAGGTAATGGATGGCTAACTTTACCTAGATTATATGGGACGATCTCGAGCCTTGACGGTTAAGACGTCTCACTATCACTTCGCTGTCCCTGATCAGCCTGAGGAGGCCTGATTTGTGTTAAGAGAGTTTCCCCAACATCGACAGGAGTGCCATGGCTTCCAAAAGGTAGAAGAGAAGGGCCTTGAGTAGAGATGACCGAGTCCTTTGGGCTTTCCTTCTTCTCTCGAGGCATCCATTCGGATGATCTTCGATAGTTGATGTAGTTGCAAGGGCACGGTCCTCATTAAGCTTTTGACCTTCGACCATGGGTTGAGATGCGATCAAGGTAAGACCAATATTGGTCAATTTAGATTTCTCCGAGCGTTTGATGCATATCTTCTCCAGACTCCTGACGCATCTTTTAGCATGGCTCTTAGCACTGGGTCTGTCACTGCTGCAAACTGGAGAGAGTTCAGTACTTTTTCCTGTTAGTGTCTTCAAATCCTGACGGATTACAGTAGTCTCTTGACCAACCCTGAGGTCTCGTTCTTCATCCTTAAAGGAAAGGAGAGACAGTGTGGCCTCAGGTTCCAATGGTTTTCCAGCCATTGAAACCTTTGAGCAGGAGAGAGTCGAGACTTCTTGAAGTTGAATTTGCATCCCCGATGTTCCAGGAACTGGGTTACTTTTTTGGATGCTTGCATACCAGCCGCTTCGGGTGCTGCCCGCAACAGCCATTCGTCCAGGTACTTTGTTATCTGAGCTGTTTATAGGCATGGTTATTGCACGACCGCGTCCGCCAATTTCGTGAAGATACTCGGGACTGTGTTTAGTCCGAAGAGTATGGCTCTTAGGACATACTTTATCTTCTATAACTTGAATCCTAGGTAGGAGGAGAGGGGGCGACTGACTAGAAGCTGCCAATAGGCACCTGTCAGGTCTATCAAGACTGTGAACCCCATTTTTTGTAATAGGGTCCTTATGTGTAGAAGGATTAACATCCTGAACTTGCTGTTTCTTTTGAACTTTTTGAGTGGCAACAAGTCCAGAATGACTTATTTTTCTTGAGTCCTTCTTGGGAACACAAAACAGCCTTCCCTGGAATTTGATGGAGTTTGCTTTCCTTATAACCTTTAGGCTTAAGAGCTATAGGATATACTCTTCTAATACGGGGTTGGAGTGTTGGAAGAAATGAGGAAACGATGGTGGAGACATGTCTAGTTTCCATTCTAGTCCAATCTTGATTAGGCCTTGGGCCCAAGGATCGAAGGTCCAACGATCCTATTGGAGCCTCCCTCCTACCAGAAGTGACTCTTTGCTTCGACTGATCAGAAGGTTTACCTCCTCGACCGCCGGCCTGGGGCACCACGGTCATAGAAACTGTGAGATGTTGTTGAACAGACCGAAGAAAAATTCTAGACTTTTTCGTCTTCCTTTTAGGTTTGGGACCCACATCAGGGAAAGACTTCCTCTTTGAAGAGATACCCCACTTCTGGAGAAGGCTCTTATTCTCTGTGGTGGCTTTCTCGATTACCTCTTTAACTACCTCGTTTGTAAAGAGGTCTTTACCCCAGATGTTGGAAGATATCAGCTTCCTGGGTTCATGTTTCACTGTTGCAGCAGCGAACACGAACTCCCTACAGGCTCTCCTAGCCTTCATAAAGGCATATAGGTCTTTTACTAAGGTGGCCATATGCATTTTGCCCAAGACCATGAGCATTTCTGGGGTACTTCGATGGGCTGAACAAATCTCTATGCAGTTTTGTAGGGATAAGGAGGCCGCAAGTCTCTCCTTTGTCTCTTGTTCCTTGCACAAGAGATTCTCGCTAAAATGTCGTCCAGCAATGTCTGCGTCCAGTTTCCCTACTGAAAAGGTTAAGTGGACTTCCTTCCAATCCTTCTCCTGCATGGGCAAGGCTAGTGACAGAGGCCTGCACTCCTCAAGTGCAGGGCATGGTTTGCCTGCCTCCACTGCCTTGGCAACAGATTTAAAGGCCTTCCACATAAAGGGGAATCCTATTAAAGCAGAGCAAGAAAGGTAGGGTGTCTCTTACTCAGGGCAAACACTTTCGACACCGAGTAACCCGCCTTTCTCAGGCTACTTGAAAAGATATCGTGGTCGAGACCCATGACTTCCTTCGGTTCTGTTTCTTTTTCTGACGTTGGTTCGTGCTTCAGTCGAATGAAGCAATCAGGGAAAACGTTAAAACTTGGCCAAAACTGGATTTCGTCTAAAGGAAGAGCTCCCATCTTCTCTGAGATATAGAGTTTGCCTTCTAAAATCGGCATAAGCTCTGCGTACCTCCAGGGATTGGTTTTGGAGCATGTCGGGAGGTCTTGGTCTCTGGGTTGCTTGAATGACCCTCGGAAGGTGATGAGTGGAACTTCACGGAGCTCTCTCTTGAGTTTCGCTTCCTCTGTTTCGCCTCGTTTGTGAAAGTTTTCCATTACACCCATATGATAGGCCAGTAACTGGCCCATTTTGTCTAGTAGAGGGATAGAAGGTGAAGACGTCGAAGTTAACGGCTCCAGGGCCATTACAGACGGAAGCAATTCCGACAAGACATCGTCATCTTCTTCCAGGGGTGCTTTCCTGCCCTCCGTCTCGATGGCAATCTGGACGCAGGGAGGTTCCTGGGTCACCACTATTTCACTACTTGCTTTCAGGAACAGGTAGGTATGGTCCCGGAGAGATCTTCTGGAACCCTCTCACCAATTGGAGTAGTTTCTTACGTGCCGCATCCCTAGATTCCATTGACTTGGGATCATCAAAACCTTCAGTCACTAAGGTCCGGCAGATATTGCAGACTTGGGGGTCCCAATATTGCAGGGATTCGGTAATAGTATTGCAGGGGGAATGAGACCTGCTTGCTTTATGGCCGTAAAAGTACTTACTCTCAAGATTGCAAAAGACTGCATCACATTTCATCTGGGGTTCCTCCTGTAAAGAAAGGAAAGCAGAATGAGTATACAATTGTTTATCTCACCTGATAAGCTATATGTAATTAGTCATCTTTAATTATTATAGCTTTGGATAGTAAGCTAGAAAGGAATTGTGAGAGATACATACATGGAAGCAATTGGTGTAACCTCCCCTCAGTATCAAATATAAAGAGTTTCCTTTATCAAGGCAACTCAAAAGAAAAGGGTTCTAACCCCTGGGGATAGAAAAAGTGTACACTACCACTGACCCTTCTAATTATTTAATACTGTGGGGTAAGAATAAACTGATTTACAATCAGAGTATTGAAGGAATTCTATTCTTTTAATATAGGTTCAGTCTCAGCAGAAGCCTGCACAAGGGTACCCAAAATATGTTAGGAATTAACTACTGTACAATAATACTATAGTTTTCTGTTTGCAGTATATACTATATTGTATAATCATATGCTGTAGTTCAGCCAGTGTGCTGCTGGCCTGGCTAGCACCTGGTGGCACGGTCCAGCCGACATGTCGCCGACTGGACTAGAAATTAGAAAAGACACATATTAGTGTATCCAACCCAGCCAATTGCTGTGACGTTCCCTTCCAATATTAAGAGCATAGAGTTTCCTGATCAAGAAGCTCAAAGACAAGGGTTCTAACCTTTAAGGATAAAAAGTGTACTACCACTGGCCCTTCTAAATTATTTAATATTGTAGGGTAAAATATAAACTGATTTCTAATCAGAGTATTAAAGAAATTCTATTCTTTCAATATAGGATTAGTCTCAGCAAACGCCTGGGCAAGGATACCTAAGATATGTTGGAAATAACTACTAGTATAATATATACAATAGTTTTCTATCTGCAGTATGTGCTATACTGCAAATATACTGACTAATGTATAATCATATACTGTAATTCATCCGGCATATAGCCGGCATAGCTAGTCCCTGACGGCACAGTCCGCCCGGCATACTACCTGAAAGAGAGAGAGAAAGCAGGCAGTAAAGGACTGCCTTATAACTGTTTATGCTTACACCAAATAAGGATGCAAATATATAATTTACTGCCTTTCCCTAGAAAGAAGGTTCAAATGGAAGGGGAGAATGCATCATTCAGGATTCCATCCAGCCACAAGTACCGTTGCCGGCATAGTCCGGCCGGCATATGGCCGGCAGGCTAGTATTCGGCAGCACTGGTACAGTCGGCATGCAGTCGGCCCGGCGGTCATGTCGCCGGCAACAGGACCTGTGGCCGGCAGTCCAAGGGAGGACTGAAGAACCTTGGTGACAAAAGGGTCTCCCCTCCAGCAGCTGTCATGGCCGCCAGCAGCTGTCATGGCAAAGGCAAAGGCAAAGGCAAATTTTATTCTGTCGACCCCTTCCGGAGTATGAGAATTACAAAATTACACAAATATATATATTTTACACAAAAACTACAAAAAGAAGAGACCAATAGATTACAACTATATCTATGTACACATATATTCAGCAAGTACATAATTAAAGCATAAAAGGTATTCTGACAAAGGAAAGTACATACATTGAAAAATAATACCAGAATAATGAAAATCCTAGAAAGTATTAAATCTAAAATAAAGACATTATAAGGTTAACAAACTTTGCAAGTCTTTTCAGTTCTCTAGCACTACTTGTATTGAGGAGCAGACTGAATTTAAAAGTGGTAGGTCTTCTACAATAGTAGGGCTTTAGGTATCTCTCTCTTATTTCTCTAATCACAGGACAAACTAAAACATAATGGTATTCATCCCCAACTTCAATGCCGTTGCATAGTGTGCAAGGGTGCTGATTCTCCTGCCTAGAATATCTTTCAGTTGCTACAGCAATTTTGTGGGTACCACACCTATATTTACTAAGGGCAATTCTTTCTGGTATATCTAAATTTATGATATACTTTTCTTGGCCAAATTCTGTCTTAAAAAGTTTATAATTACTACTCAATATATTTCTTTCTACTTCTGCATGCCACTGTTGTCTCTCTATATCTTTGACTTTCATTTCTAGGCTATTTATTATCCACGTGTGATTGAAATTTTCTGGATGCTCCCATATATTTGACATACCACATGAATCAAGGATAGTTTTAATTCTATGGATCTAACTAGACTTAAACTCATTCGACTCGTATAGAATTCTAAGAAAACGATAAAAAACATTTGACAATTTAGACGCCTTTGATTTTACAATTCTCAACCAAAATCCAATCATCCGTTTGCAAGTAGATATTTCAATTTTGAATCTGCCAAGATCCCCATATACCATGCAGTTTGCTGTTCGCTTGTTCACACAGCTGATTTTTCATGAACTTCTTGTGAAATGTTTCAACATGATCTAGTTTGTGGTAACCCCATATTTCACAACCGTAAGTCAAAATTGGTACAACTAGAGCATCGAATAGATCACATTTGATATCAATGGGTAAATCAAGTTTTTTACATTTAATTAACATACTAAATAATGTTCTACGTGCTTGAATGACTTGTTTCTTAATAGCTTTATCCATTTTACCATTATAATTGAACGTAGTACCAAGGTAAATATAATCATCTACAATTTCGATGCTCTCCTCACCATATTTAAAATTCGGGACATTTCTAACTTTTCCTCTAGAAAATACAACTACTTTAGTTTTTGAAACATCAATTTGAAGTTTCCAAGTATCACAATATTCTTTTACTTTGTTTAAGGCGTTTTGTAATTCCTTTGGGGATTCAGCCATTACAATAGTATCATCAGCATAAAGTAAAATATAAATAAACAAAAACATTTCTATATCAATACTACTTAATTTTTCATTTATTTCCCTTGAACACATATCCATCCCATTATACCCCCTGCTAAGAAAAGACTCGAAATCATTTAGGTAGATGGCAAAAAGTAATGGGGAAAGATTCTCACCTTGTCTTACACCTATGTTACATTCGAAAAAGTTAGAAATTTTGTGATTCTGCTTTACACATAATTTTGCATTATTATACATATTATATATGACAGCCATAATATTACCATTAATACCATGTGAGATTACTTTTCCCCACAAGGACGACCTGTCAACCAAATTGAATGCTTTTCTGTAATCAACGAACAAACAGTATATTCTCTTTTTTCGATGGAGATAGAAATTAACAAGTGAATGCAATACAAAAATATGATCTAGAGTACTATATCCCTCCCTGAAACCAGCTTGCTCCTCACCAAGTTGACCAGTGCTGTCAATATAATCAGTCAACCTTTTATTGACACAAGCAGTAAAAAGCTTCGCTACACAGCTCAGTAGTGTGATACCCCTATAGTTATCTGGGTCGTCAGGGGATCCTTTTTTCTTAAATATGGGTTTTATTATCCCTATACACTAATAATATGGAACAACTGAGGAGATCAACACAATGTTAAAAATTTTGCATATAACATTTAGCATATCATGAGGGCAGTTTTTAAGGAACTCATTTATGATATTATCAATACCACATGCTTTTCTACTCTTAAGTTTTCTTATTTGAATTTGTATCTCATCTACTGTAAAAACTCTATTTAATTCTTCGTTAACTAACTGGTTAATAAGGCTTGGGTCGAAATTATCAGGGTGTTCACTATCATCAGGTTCAACATTACCTCGACTGAGTTTAGCAAAATAATCTCGAAATGTTTTAAGTGCAATTTTACAAATCAGCTCACTCTTATCATGGCGCCGGCAGAGGCATGGCTGCTGGCAGCTGGCATGGCCGCCTGTAGCCGTCATGGCTGCTGGCAGCCGGCATGGCCACCGGCAGCCGCATTGGCCGCCAGCAGCCGTCATGGCCGCCGGCAGACATCATGGCCGCCAGCAGCCGGCATGGCCGCTAGCAGCCGGCATGGCCGCCGGGAGCCAGTTGCTATGTAGGAGCCCGGAAGGCCCCGCAACCCGCCGGCAAGCGGTGAAAATGCAGGACGACAGCCATAGTAAAAGGACAGAGAGGGGCAGGGAAAAGGGTCCTATATCAAGTGTAAAATGCGGCGGCAATGTTGCCGCCTCCATTACACAAGGGAGAAACTATGTTTTAATATTGGTGCCATCCTAGGCGGCAGAAGAATGTCTATTCTTCAACCTAGGGTCTGCCAAAATAGTGTTAGGAGGGGCTGGCAGGTTTGCCGCCCCCTCTCAACAAAAGAGAAACATTGTTTCAGTGCCAGGGCCATCCTAGGCTTGTAGAAGAATATCTATTCTTCAGCCCAGGGTCTACCAGCAGAGGAATAGTCTTCTAAACCGCAGGAAAAAGATGGCAGCAACATACCACCACCCCATTTGTGGTTTAGGGAGGCTTAGCCTCCTATGCCGGCGGCTATAACCCAGCGGGGGAGTGACTACTCACCATGCTGGCCTACCGCTGGCAAAAGACTGAATACTCTGAGATTCTGTTGAAAACCAAAGCAGGAGAATCTCTGGCAAGGTGGGAGACAGAAAAACGCTTGCCTAGTCAAGCCAGAGTAACTACTTTATGGCAAGACCAGAGTGGGTTGGCGCCTGCGGCAGCACTCAGAAGGAAAGAGGGATTACCCACGACTCTCCAAGAAGACAAGTATAGATTTATATAATTCAAGGATACATACCATCTCCCTTAGAATCGATAAAACGATACACAAGGGTAAACGGGGAAATGTTTGAAAGTATACTACATCGCCTAGGTTAGGTAACCTAGGCAAGACGAGATCTCGGTTACCTAAATCACCGAAACTCTAATTTATACGATCGACAAAGGAAGTTGAAAATTTTGCATACAATAAATATCTTTACAAGTATATATATGCTTAAATAGCTTCGTAACTTATTAATGCTATTTCAACCGGGAAAGTTGTTCTACTAACTAAATATCACATACCTAACGAAGGACAGCGCCCATGGCGCCTCCAGAAACAGGCCTACCTCCTAAGCACTCTAAATTACTCTAATTTCACTGTGAAACAGGAGCTAAAATATATATATATATATATATATATATATATATATATATATATATATATATATATATATATATATATATATATATATATTTAAAGAATCAATACTCAACTTTCCAGAGGAGAAAGGAGCTGGAGATTGCATAATAATCCTCGCAGAATATAATAAAAAAGGTTGGATCAAGAGGGAACACCACCATGCAAATTCTCTACAAAATTAGGAATGACCGCTATCTTGATACTCAATAGTAGCATGGGAAATAGGGTAACCTGATATTGGTTCCCCTTCCAAAATAGCCACTCTTCCCCCTCGAGACAAAAATGCTATCCGGGGTGAAGATTGCTATGTGTCATATCAAGATATACGTCCCCTGATTTATGCGATATCCTTAAGAGAATTTTAAGTATATTTGCGTCAGGAGTTAGAATTCTGGAGACCTAAAGATAATTTCTCCGGGAATATCACTGTAGTTCATATATCCCTTGGAAGGTACTATTAGGAACCTTCCATCAGGACGATATGACTTGAGCCCAAATATATATATATATATAAATATATATATATATATATATATATATATATCTATATATATATATATATATATATATATATATATATATATTTATATATATATCTATATATATATATAAATATATATATATATATATATATATATATATATATATATATATATATATATATATATATATATATACATATATATATATACATATATATATATATATATTTATATATATATATATATATATATATATATATATATATATATATATATATATATATATATAAATGTACATAATATAAATATATATATATATATATATATATATATATATATATATATATAAACAAATATTTATATATATATATATATATATATATATATATATATATACATATATATATATACATATATATATATATATATATATATATATATATATATACATATATATATATATATATATATATATGTGTTTTTTTCAAAAAGGCCCATAAAAGAAACACAGGAAATATGAATAAATCACACTATATTTCGGTCAATAAACATCGACCCTCTTCAGGATGTAAGGTAAAAGTGAGAATTACAGTGGAGAGTGACGGTTTATATATGAAAGCAAAAGGGTGTGTTCAATTGTTCTATAGTTGTTATAATTGCTGGAAGGATTATGTAAAGGGTCATTTATATATAATATATCAAAATGGTTAGCAGACTTGCTGTCTCCCTTTCTAGGGAGCTTTTCTTCAGCTCATATTAAGCATGCAGAGGACTTCATCCAGAAATTCAATAGATTAAATATCCCGGTAAACAATGTAAAACTCTTGAGTCTTGACGTAGAATCCCTATTTACAAAGGTCCCGATCAACGACGTATTAGGTTTCTTGAGGGAAAAATTAATCCCTTACGAAGATCACTTCCCCCTCGGTATTGAAAAAACAATTAAGTTAATTAAACTAAGCGTGTCAAATAACGTTTTCTCTTTCAATGGAAATTTTTACAAACAGAAATTTGGTTGTAGTATGGGCAGCCCGTTATCTCCAATTTTAGCTAACCTCTACATGGAATACTTTGAAACAGAAATTTTAACAACAATTAAACCTATGAACATGGTTTGGCAACGCTATGTTGAAGACATTTTCACATATTGGGATGATAGCTGGGGAGATTTCAATATATTTTTCAATAATCTAAATTCCCTAGTCCCTAGCATAAAATTTAAAACTGAATGGGAAAAAGATGGAAAATTAGCTTTTTTGGACATACTAATTATAAGGGAATCGACGGGGTATAATTTCACTGTGTATAGAAAACCAACTTTCTCTATTTCCTACATTCATTTCTTTAGTTATCACGACATTTCTGTAAAAATTGGAGTAGCTTGCAATCTATTTCTTAGAGGTTTGAGAATCTGTTCCCCAGCCTACCTAAATAAAGAATTTGAAATCATCCGTAAACAACTCGCCCAGCTATTCTACCCGACGTATGTCATAGAAAAGGCCATCAACAAAGCCAACACGATATATTATAAAGATCATGATGTTACTAACCAAAGAGATTTTAAAAATAAGATAAAACTCCCATATATAGAAGGTATTAAAAATATAACAAATCATATCAAAACTGAGAACCCCTTTGTTTTTTCATATCCAAAGACCATAGGAAGCGCCCTTATTAATGTTTATCAAAATAAAAGAGAGATAGAATCCGGCGTTTACAAAGTACCATGTAGGGATTGTGAAAAAGTGTATGTTGGGCAAACTGGCCGTTCGCTATCTCAAAGATTATCCGAACACAAAAGATCTGTTAGATATGGGTATGAAAACTCGGGGATTTTCATTCACCTTAGGGATTTAGGGCACCAGATTAACTGGAGTGAGTCGTCTTTGCTTTTTAAGAGTACCTGTCCGTACAGAAGGAAAATCCTGGAATCAGCCATCATAAATCAATCAAACACAATGAACCTATGTGGGGGCCAATGGAAAGCTGACACAGTGGACAATACTCTTCTCAACCCTATCAATAAGAAGATAATCCACGGAGACCGACCACCAGACATGCATCAGAGGTCAAGACTTCCTCCAAGCGGCTCAACAATAAGAACACGCACCTGAATGTAATTAAATTTGGCTAATCCTTCCAGCAATTATAACAACTATAGAACAATTGAACACACCCTTTTGCTTTCATATATAAACCGTCACTCTCCACTGTAATTCTCACTTTTACCTTACATCCTGAAGAGGGTCGATGTTTATTGACCGAAATATAGTGTGATTTATTCATATTTCCTGTGTTTCTTTTATGGGCCTTTTTGAAAAAAACATGTTAAACTGTTCGATTACAGTTATAAATAAGACATATATATATATACATATATATATATATATATATATATATATATATATATATATATATATATATATATATATATATATATATATATATATATATGTATGTATATATATACATTTATATATATATATATATATATATATATATATATATATATATATATATATATATATATATATACACAAATTTCATGGTATGGATAGGGAAAAAGTTGTTCAAATTGTCCTTTTACTCTTCTCCACAGAGCATTCCTTTTGACCTCTAGTTGGGAATCTTTCCATATTGAAATTATTTATTTATGTGAATATTTTAAGAAAAACTGTTTCCCCACCAAAATATTTTCTGAACTTCTTAATAGATTATTGAATGACAAGTTAGCTTAGACTCCAAAAACACTTAAAGTTCCTAAACTAAAATTTTATGCGAGTTTTCCTTTTCTTCATGAGGATTTCCTAAAGAAAAAGTTTACTGAAATTATCCAACAACACTTCCCAGCTGTGGAAGTTAAA
>NC_090744.1:74328601-74331101 GCF_036898095.1 Palaemon carinicauda | reverse complement strand
CCTCTTTATTTTCTCGGAATTCTTTTATGTCCCAACCTGCCAATTCAATGAAACTGGCATCATCATGGCATTCATTCTGGATATCCCTGGACATGTCCTCATATAACCACATACATTCATCTTCAGCGCTCATATCTCTCTCTCTCTCTCTCTCTCTCTCTCTCTCTCTCTCTCTCCCTATTATCTGCAACTCTCTCCCTCTCTCTCTCTCTCGGCTACCATATTCCGTTTGTTCCTTGGGAGAATTTACAACCCGTTCCCTATTTTCTCTATTTTGATGGGGGTCTTCCATATTTTGGTTACGTTCTTCGTTCCTCTTTTGTGCCCTAGATGTTACTCCTATTACTGCACCTCTAAAGAGAGCATCAGCTACCTTGTTAGCTTTAACTTCTATGTTGTGAAAACCTTTCATATTAAATTTTAACAATCTCTCGGTCCATCTCAATTGTCGAGAGGTCAAATCACTTTTATAATACAAATCACGCAAGGGGCAATGATAAATTTGCAACTCAATCGACTGACCTAATTAAAAGAACTGGTGCCTCTCTAGAAACCAAAGAATAGCCAAAGCCTCTCGATCGAATGTTTTATAACTCTTTTCTGCCCCTTTTAATGCCCATGAAGCAAAACAAATGGGCTGCTCTCTACCTGTATCCTCTCGTTGAGAAACTATGCCACCAATAGCTATGCTACTCGCTTCTGTTGTCACTAAAAACGTGGGATCAAGTCTAGGATATGCGAGTAATTCATTGCTAGTTAAAGCAGCTTTCAAATGGTTAAAGGCCCTATCTTCTTCCCCTCCCCAATTTATTACTTAGATGTTACTTTGAAGCATCTAAGGATCTTGCTATCTCTTCAAAACTTCTTCTGAATTTACGGTAATACCCAGCAAGCCCAAGGAACCCAGCTACTTCCTTAGAGTTACATGGCCTGGGGAAATTTCTAATAGCCACTACTTTACTAGGGCAGGGTTGGACAACTTCTGGGGTTATTGTGTGATCTAAAAATTCGACCTGTTAACAGAAATATTGGCACTTTTACAAATTTATTTCCTTACCATTACGTCGCAATGCTTCTATAACTTTATAAATATTATTATTATGTTCGTCGGCCATTTTCCCTCTAATTATGATATTGTCTAAATAAACAAAAACATTATGGCCAATTAGGGGAGACAAAACCGCCATCCTTACTCTAGAGAAATGACTTGGAGCATTTTTAACATCGCATGGAAGAAAATTAAACTCAAATAGTTGATCGTTAGGTATAAATGCCGTTTTACATTTACTGTCTTCCTGAATGGGTATTTGATAGTATCCAGATTTTAAATCAATAGCTGTAAAATATTCACGATCCCGTACTTTCACAAGTAATTATTCGATCAAGGGCAATAGAAATGTATTATCCTTAGTGACTGCATTCAACTTCCTATAATCAACACACAGCCTTACCGAGCCATCCTTTTTCCAAACAGCTACAATTGGAGAAGCTTAGCGGGATTCACTCTCCTCAATTATCCCTTGTTCGCTTAATCTATTAATTTCCCTTTTTATCTCTCCCTGGAAATGAATGGCTACCTTACAAGGCCTTGACCTGATCGGCTCCACCTGCCCAGTTTCAATGCTAAAAAGAAATCGATCAATCCTCCCACATGGCTCATCTCCAATTGCAATTACATCGGAATAATTATTGACAATGTCGCTAACTACAGGTTGATATTCTGACAGACATAGTTTTCGCAGTTGCATAATCAAATACTGAGTGCAATCGTCTGTGCGGGCATGAGATGTAGCTCCCAACATCCCTTCATTAGCAATTTCACATAACTCTAATTCACACACAGAATCCCTTCCTAACACAACTTTTATTTGACAAATTAACTATCGTTATATCAGATCTGTTCTCATTTTTTTCCATTAAGCCCTCTAAAATCATATGGGCCCAATTGTCATGGGGTTTAACAACGACCTTGGCTCCTTCCCCAAAAGGGTTACACGGGGTCACTGATATGCTCGTGAGTGTCTGGGGAGACAGCACTTCTCCTCTCTCAGGTATAGGTGTTACCTTACTTAAGTGTCTCTTAGAGCCCGCACAAGCACTTTTTTTCTCATGACTTTCTATCGGCAAAATGTACCCTCCTGCTTTTACTGTTATTGTATCTTTTCTCCCGAAAATTCATATTTGATTTTTAGAGATAAAGTCAATTCCTAAAATAGCCTTGATTCCTGTAATTCCCAAGGAGGGCAAGACGAAAAAATCATGTGTAAACTTTATAGGTTTCACCATAAAGTTGACGATCGCTGTAAGGTTTATGTGTAGTTTATTTCCTCCTGGGGTGTCGAGGACGATGGATACCGCTTACTGTAATGGGTTTGGGGAGAATCTTTTCTCAATCAGTGAAACACTGGCTCCTGTGTCGATCAGCTCGTGATTGAATTTATCTGGCAGGTCAATCCTAACTGTTAACACTCCTAGCTAGCCATTGAGAGATATGGGGCAC
>NC_090744.1:74313601-74321101 GCF_036898095.1 Palaemon carinicauda | reverse complement strand
ATGACATTCAACCTTGCACCACCTTCCCTTCTCGTACATCTCATAACCTTACTCTTACCCACATTAACTCTCAACTTCCTTCTCTCACACACCCTTCCAAATTCTGTCCCTAGTCAGTCAAGCTTCTCTTCTGTGTCTGCTACCAGTACAGTATCATCCGCGAACAACAACTGATTTACCTCCCATTCATGATCATTCTCGCCTACCAGTTTTAATCCTCGTCTAAGCACTCGAGCATTCACCTCTCTCACCACTCCATCAATCTACAAGTTAAACAACCATGGCGACATCACACATCCCTGTCTCAGCCCCACTCTCACCGGAAACCAATCGCTCACTCCATTTCCTATTCTAACACATGCTTTACCACCTTTGTAGAAACTTTTCACTGCTTGCTACAATCTTCCACTAACTCCATATAACCTCATCACATTCCACATTGCTTCCCTATCAACTCTATCATATGCTTTCTCCAGATCCATAAACGCAACATACACCTCCTTACCTTTTGCTAAATATTTCTCGCATATCTGCCTAACTGTAAAAATCTGATTCATACAACCCCTACCTCTTCTAAAACCACCCTGAACTTCCAAGATTGCATTCTCTGTTTTATCCTTAATCCTATTAATCATTACTCTACCATACACTTTTCCAACAACACTCAATAAACTATTACCTCTTGAATTACAACACTAATCCACATCTCCCTTACCCTTATATAGTGGTACAATACATGCACAAACCCAATCTACTCGTACCATTGACAACACAAAACACATATTAAACAATCTCACCAACCATTCAAGTACATTCACACCCCCTTCATTCAACATCTCAGCTTTCATACCATCCATACCAGAAGCTTTTCCTACTCTCGTTTCATCTAGTGGTCTCCTCACTTCCTCTATTGTAATTTCTCTCTCATTCTCATCTCCCATCACTGGCACCTCAACACCTGGAACAGCAATTATATCTGCCTCCCTATTATCCTCAACATTCAGCAAACTTTCAAAATATTCCGCCCACCTTTTCCTTGCCTCCTCTCCTTTTAACAACCTTCCATTTCCATCTTTCACTGTCTCTTCAATTCTTGCACCAGCCTTCCTTACTCTCTTCACTTCTTTCCAAAACTTCTTCTTATTCTCTTCATATGACTGACCCAGTCCCTGACCCCACCTCAGGTCAGCTGCCCTCTTTGTCTCACGTACCTTTTGCTTTACTTCCACATTTTCTCTATATTTTTCATACTTCTCTATACTATTACTCTGCAGCCATTCTTCAAAAGCCCTCTTTTTCTCTTCCACTTTTACCTTCACTCCTTCATTCCACCATTCACTGCCCTTCCTCATGCTGCCTCCAACAACCTTCTTGCTACATACATCACTTGCAATCCCAACAAAATTTTCTTTTGCTAACTTCCACTCCTCTAAATTACCAGTTTCTCTTACTCTCACCTCGTCATATGCCATTTTCAACCTTTCCTGATATTTACTTTTCACCCCCGGTTTTATTAGCTCTTCAACCCTCACTAGCTCCCTTTTACATCCACCTACTCTATTCCCCCACTCTTTTGCTACAACTAATTTTCCTTCCACCAAAAAATGATCAGACATACCGTTAGCCAAACATTCTTTTAGTTATCAACACATAATCCATTAATGCCCTTTCTACTACTCTTCCATTTGCCACTTTTACCCATGTATACTTATTTTTATCTTTTTTTTTTAAAAAGCTAGCACTTATTACCATCTCTTGTTCAACACACATATCTACCAGTCTCTCACCACTCTCATTTTCACCTGGTACGCCATACTTCCCAATGACACCTTCTACCTCTCCAACGCCCACTCTAGCATTTAAGTCACCCATGACAACTACATAATTCCTTCTACCCAGTCCTTCTACACACCTAGTTAATTCATTCCAGAACTCATTCCGCTCTTCTTCACTTTTCTCACTACCTGGCCCATACGCACAGACAAACGCCCAACATTCCTTACCCAACCTAACCCTTACCCACATTAACCTAGATGATATCTCCTTCCATTCCACTACTTTACCTGTCATCCATTCACTCAGTAATAAAGCCACACCCTCTCTCGCTCTTCCCCTTTCAATCCCAGACACTACCAGACATTTCACCAAACATCACTTCACCATTTCCTTTCATCTTTGTCTCACACAAGGCCAATACATCCATCCTTCTACTTCTAAACATACTTCCAATCTCACATCTTTTACTCTCTATCGTACTACATCCACGCACAATCAAACACCCCAAAACTAGACTGCGGGGAGCAGTCACTCTCCCCCCCAGCTCCATCTCTTTGATGATGTCTCACAGGATTTTTATACAGGAGAGGGGTTCCCAGCCCCCTAGTCCCGTCCCTTTTAGTCGCCTCTTACGACACGCAGGGATAATGTTGGCGCTATTCTAATTGTTTTTATGCCCCCGCGGCCACAGGGGGCATATATATATATATATATATATATATATATATATATATATATATATATATATATATATATATATATATATATATATATATATATATATATATATTTAGACAAATTTGTATTACTTTTCATAACCTCATTTTGTTTCATAAATGCCCTTAATCCCATGCTTATACCCTTTGAATTTGGTCTCTTGTCCTTGGAAAAAACTCCAAGTATGAATATTCATTAACAATCTCTAAAGGTTTGTCCATTACCATTATTTGTTGTCTCGCAGCATTTTCATTGAACATCATTTTAGTATTACTCAATTACTACCATACTTATATTTCTGATTTCTTCATTAAAATCTCCTATCATATTCAGCAATTCTTCCCATGACAGAATTCCAATATGTCATGTGCATGTCTTCACTTGTTGAAGTATTACTATGAACTTGTGTCTTTCCATTACACGTGACCCCTACTTTCTTGGTTTGAGTGACTGACATAGACAAAATCTCACCACCGTAAATGGGATATCAAAATTTTCAAACACACAAAACTTTATCATTTCAAGGTTATTGTAGGATATTCCTGTAAACATGGAAAAATTCTCAATGGTTATTTTGATTGCACATAATTACTCATAAAATTTCTTTCACCTATCAGGACACACTTTTTCAGTTCCCCGTCTTCAAGAGTAATCATCAACAATTTGTTTATATCAAGTGCAAAATTCCCCTTTGGGTGTTTCCACACTACTGTTTTATTTTTTATTTTTAGAAGTAAAGGACGCAAAGTATATAGCTCAATCATTTATATGTGTTGAAAAGGAATGAAAAATAGTTAATTTCCATTTACTACTCGTACAGTTGATATCGTGTAATACAAAAATATATAATTTACCAAAGGCTTGTAGTAACTTTACAGTACACCAATTTAAGATTTCCTTTAAAGATTTTGGGGTAATTGTAGAAGGGCTAAGGATTCACTTCCGGGCGCTTAAAAATTCTTTTAATATTTCTTTATGGGCACTTGTTTCGTTTTCCACCTCATGAGTTATCTTAAATATATTTTCTGTATCATGTTCTCGCGTTAACTTGTTAATGAATTCAACCATCATTTTCTGATTTCTACCTTATTATTTGGTTCTAATTAGGTAGTAATTGAGTTCCTCTTTATTTGCCAATTTTTATATTTGATCATTACAAGCATTTAAACCTTGAACATCATTTGCTGTGGCTTTCCCAAATAGAGTAATGAACGCACTACCTATAAAAGGTAAGAGAGATCATTTTGTTCTTTTGGACTTCGGGACCTGTTTTTTTTTTTTTTTTTTTTTTTTTTTTTTTTTTTTTTTTTTTTTTTTTTTTTTTTTTAAACCACTCAATATATTGGTAAAGGTGGAGTAACTATAAGTTAGAATACCTACTTTTACATGTTCTTTTAACTTTTTCAAATGGTCTTCTCGTTCTGGTAATAATTCTACATTAACCTTTTCCATAGCAAAGTCAGTAAGGATTTCTGCTGATCAATGATCTAATAAGGCCCCTTGTTTACATTTCATTGCACAATGAATGCCTGCCACTAAGGACTTAGAATAACTAAGTTTTGTCCTGGAGAATGATTTTGGTAGAAGGGAACGGCACACACCAGTTTCTAGCAAAAACCATATACCCATACATGCATTATATAAAAAAAAAAGATTAATAACAGTAGAGGCTACCGCCACAAGTAATAGCATACTTACAATTTTCTGGACATTGTTCAACTGATCACGTATTTCTACACAGCAGCCACAAATCTGGATTAGTAGTAGCAGAACTGTGGCTGATGGACGTCATTAAGTGGTAGTGGAGGTCGTTAGTTCGGGTGTGAGCAAAGAGTGGCATATGTGCGTGTTGGAGAGCTTCATCACCTCTGGGTTATGTCATGTGGTGGGCGTCTGTGTCCTTCTGCATTCATGGCAGCTTCGGTCAATGTTGAATGGCTGTCCTCTTCCTCAGTAGTGCAGGTGTTGATGGAGGTCTTTAAGGTGATGAAGTTGTTGTCAATAAGGGCCGACTTTGATCATCAGGTCCTTCATGTGCAAAGTATCAACATCGTTGATTGCGGAGCTGAAGGGTTTGGGTAAGCGTTGTATCCAAAGGGCGCAATTAGGTTTGCTTCCCGAGGAGATCCATCTGCCGCAGGTTGCAGGCAAATGTTGCTGTTCATTTTATTGAGGGAGAGTGAAGCCTTTTCATCCCCCAATTGCTGTTGAGAGAGCTAGAAAAGCTTGGTTATAGTGATGGCTGGTGATGGTGAATACTGCTCCAGGAGGTATGTTTTAAAGTCGTCATACACTAATGAGGTGTCCCCTGGGTTTCAAAGCCAATGGGAAATTTTTTGGAAAGTGTCCTCGGTGATTGCTGTGAGGACATAGTCTGGTTTATTACTTAAGCTTGTCATTTCCCTTGAGGCAAATGCCTCTCAGCTGGCAAACAACAGTTTCATCGTGGGGCGTGTGTCAAGGAATCTGGTTCAGTGGGCCGCATTGTAAAGAGGAAAATGAAAGCAGTGGGCAAAAATAGCAGTGTGGAGTAATCAATCAAGTAGTCTCCAGTGTAGTGATGTATCTGTTAGGATCTACCAGAGAGCTAACGTGAATTCACGTGAGGTTTATACAAGAGATGACGAGCTCATATACAAGTAGATGAGAACAAAAATGTCACAAATGTTCAAACAATTATGAAACATGAGATGGCAAGCTTAAACATATGCTTGAGAGAACGAGAAATAAAAATAAAAGCACTACAGTGTATGGGTATAAAACAAGAGGTATACCTGCTGTGGTGTGCTCATGGTCACTTTCCTCCAATATCCCTACGTTAGGGGATGGATTCCCTGATACCCCCTCTCAAATGCCTTCAATCAAATGCATCATTTTCCACCTAACCTCTTCTATCAATACCATCCTTTACCTTATCTTACCATCTAAATATCTTCTTCCCCTTTGATCTTCTCTCCCTAACAGTTCATCTCGAGCCCTCTCCGCTCCCTCCCTACTATCAATCCTTAACACATGCTCTTACCGTCTCAGTCGGGACACTCTCATCACCTCTGTAATTTTTACTCTGGTTGTCATTCTTCTTATTTCATAATTTTCCTATCTTTCAAGAAGGATATTTCCATAATTTACATCAACATTATCGTCTATGTGCTCTTGAGGTTTGCTTGTTCTTTTCATCTTAGAGTTCATGTTTCTAATCTATACATTAACACTGGTCTGATTACTCTGCTATAACGACTTTTAGCTTGATTGGCATTTTCTTATCACATACCACTACTGCTACTTTCCTCCATTCCTCTGAGGTCTTGTTTATTATAATCTTCAGTTTCTCATCCTCTCTCGTGACTTATTGTAGATCCAAAGTATCTGAACTTTTCCACTTATCTTATGACTGAGCCTCTATGTTCACGCATGGCTATCCTGTCCCTATCATCCTAAGTGCTCATCATAGTTTCTATGTTATCCACATTTATGCACAAACCACCCGTTTCAAAGGCCCTTGCAACTCTACAACCCTTCTACGTAAGTCTTTCTCATTTTCAGAGGTAATCAACAGGTTAACTACATATAGTAACTCCCATAACTCCTTATTTCTTATTTCATCACTGAACACTATCATTACCACCAAAAAAAAAATGGACTTGAAGCTGAATCCTGGTGTAATACAACACTAACTTTAAAGGTTTCTGTTTCTACAATAGCTGTTATTACTTTTGTCCTTGTCATTTAATATATCATCTCTACCATTCTAACCGACTTTCCTGGGACTTTCCTCTTCCATAAGCATCATTGGCCTTCTCTAGATCAACAAAGACACAGAGGAGTTTCTGGTTTGCCTCTAATCTCTTTTATTGCTTATCTAAAATGCTTCAGAACTGGTTTATTTATATGCTCTTCGAGGATTAAGTCTAATTTGGCACTCATCATGTGGATTTATCCTAATGAGAATCTGCAGCCCGATAGGGTGTGTGTGCTGATGATAAATATAATGTGCTATTGAAATGGGTACCACATTAGGCTTACTTGATACCTTGTATTTTCTTATTTTTCTGGGTGTATGTGAGGAGACAAGCCTAAGTCTCTCTTCTCCATACAAGCATAAAAGAACGCAAATAGAGAATCGTAATCCAAGATCAGTTACAGCGCGCTGGGAAGGATTTTGACTAAAAACAAGATGCAAATCATCTAATAGATAGCGGGTAGGTTGAGTAATATCATATGATAGAAAACGTCTGTGTAACTGTGAGTTTTACCTTATCCAGAGTCGTATAAGAATATAGAAAAGTAGAGTTTTTATCCATTTTGAAGATAGCTGGTATTACAACCGCAATATTCCTTGAATCTTTTTTCATAGGTGTGTGTTAACCCTCTTCAGGAGAAGAAACTATGTAGTTATTAATTAAACATACAGAGTGAATCATCTTAAAACCTTACTTCCTCTCCTTGATGAAAATAAAAGCAATGGAACCAGTTGTCATTCAATGATATACTATTATAATAAAGAAATAAATAAAGAAATAGTCTTTTCTTTTCTTTACGCTTCCAGTATTAGTGAAAAGAAGCTTGAGGGAGTAAATCAATACCGAGTGTGTCTTGAGTTGAAGAGGATCCCGGGGTCAATTGGAAGAGATTCCTTCGAAGGAGAGACACTTGATGTACCCATGATTAGTATAGAGAGAAACATTCTGAGTTACATAATAGCTTCTTTACCAATCAAAAACAGGTTTTCAGACTAGAACCTGTTGAGCTGATCAAAGTCGAGAAAATTTATACTCAGCATTAGTATTGCTGGAAACCCAATAATAATAAAAAGAAAAAAAATAATAAGAAAATAAACAACATAAATGTGATATCATTATGCTTAATATATCACACATGAACCATAAATTTTACAAAATTAAATTATCGAAATTAAAGAAAAGGAAATCCCCTCTGAATAGTGAATCAATCATAGTATGATTTGCAAGACTAGTTCTTTGGTCAATCTCTATACCTGTAGATCATTTA
>NC_090744.1:74298601-74306101 GCF_036898095.1 Palaemon carinicauda | reverse complement strand
GGATAGGAAATGAAGGGAACGATTTGTTTCCAGTGAGAGTGGGGCTTAGACAGGGATGTGTGATGTTGCCGAAGCTGTGAGCTGTGAGAGAGGTGAATGTTCGAGTACTGGGACGAGGATTGAAACTGGTAGACGAGAATGACCATGAATGAGAGGTAAATCAGTTGTTGTTTGCGGATGATACGGTACTGGTTGCGGACGCAGAAGAGAAGCTTGGCCGATTAGTGACAGAATTTGGAGGGGTGTGTGAAAGAAGGAAGTTGAGAGCTAATGTGGGTAAGAGTAAGGTTATGAGATGTACAAGAGGGAAGGTGGTGCAAGGTTGAATGTCATGTTGAATGGAGAGTTACTTGAGGAGGTGGATCAGTTTAAGTAATTAGGGTTTGTTGTTGCATCAAATGGTGGAGTGGAAGCAGATGTACGTCAGAGAGTGAATGAAGGATGCAAAGTGTTGGGGGCAGTTAAGGGAGTAGTAAACAATAGTGGATTGGTCATGAAGGTAAAGAGAGTTCTATAAGAGAAAGTGATTGTACCAACTGTGATGTATGGATCAGAGTTGTGGGGAATAAAAGTGACGGAGAGACAGAAATTGAATGTGTTTGAGATGAAGTGTCTACGGAGTATTGCTTTTGTATCTCGAGTAGATAGGGTTAGGAACGAAGTGGTGAGGGTGAAAATGGCTGTAAGAAATGAGTTAGCAGCTAGAGTGGATATAAATGTGTTGAGCTGGTTTGGCCACGTTAAGAGAATGAAAAATGTCTGTCTACTAAAGAAGGTGATGAATACAAGAGTTGATAGGAGAAGTACAATAGGAAGGCCAAGGTTTGGGTGAATGGATGGAGCGAAGGAAGCTCTGGGTGATAGGAAGATAGATGTGAGAGAGGCAAGAAAGCGTGCTAGAAATAGGAATGAATGGCGAGCGATTGTGACGCAGTTCCGGTAGGCCCTGCTGGCTCTTCTGGCCCCTTGGTTGACCGCGGAGGTAGCAGCAGTAGGGGATTTAGCATTATAAAGCTTCATCTGTGGTGGATATTGGGGGAGGGTGGGCTTTGGCACCCTAGCAGTACCAGCCAAACTCAGTTGAGTTCCTTGTCAAGCTGGGAGGAACGTAGAGAGTAGAGGTCCCCTTTTTTGTTTCATTAGTTTGATGTCGGCTACCCCCAAAATTGGGGGAAATGCCTTGGTATATATATGTATGTATGTATGTATGTATGTATTATTGTTATTATTATTATTATTATTATTATTATTATTATTATTATTATTATTAGCTAAGCTACACATTTAGACGTGTTTTTCATATTCAAAAAATCCTTATATATTCTTGATACATTAATGTCTGGATTTTCTTAACGACCTCGGGATCAGAGCCCCAGGCGAAATCACACAAAGACAAGAGCTTGTGACCGGCCGGGAATCGAACCCTGGTCGGCAAGCTTGTATAGACAGTGACTAAACCACTTGGCCACGAAGAAAGATAAAAGTCAATGACAATTCTTCTGTACTTATTCCTGTCGAATTCAGGTGTTTTGTACTTAGAATTGAAATCAACCCATATTCACCATCGTAGCTAATTGGTAGTTTGTTACTTGGCATTTGATTAATGATGAATTTTGCATATTTAGACGTGTTTTTCATATTCAAATATGCCATATATATTTTTGATACATTAATGTCTGGATTCTCTTAACGACCTCGGGATCAGAGCCCCAGGCGAAATCACACAAAGACAAGAGCTTGTGACCGGCCGGAAATTGATCCCTGGTCGGCAAGCTTGTATAGACAGTGACTAAACCATTTGGCCACGAAGAAAGATAAAAGTCAATGACAATTCTTCTGTACTTATTCCTGTCGAATTCAGGTGTTTTGTACTTAGAATTGAAATCAACCCATATTCACCATCGTAGCTAATTGGTAGTTTGTTAGTTGGCATTCCATTAATGATAAATTTTGCACATTTAGACGTGCTTTTCATATTCAAATAAGCCATATATATTTTTGATACATTAATGTCTGGATTCTCTTAACGACCTCGAGATCAGAGCCCCAGGCGAAATCACAAAAAGACAAGTAGTTTGTTAGTTGGCATTCCATTAATGATAAATTTTGCACATTTAGACGTGCTTTTCATATTCAAATAAGCCATATATATTTTTGATACATTAATGTCTGGATTCTCTTAACGACCTCGGGATCAGAGCCCCAGGCGAAATCACACAATGCCAAGTTACAGTCTACCAATTAGCTACGATGGTGAAGATGGGTTGATTTCAATTCTAAGTACAAAACACCTGAATTTGACAGGTATAAGTACAGAAGAATTATCATTGACTTTTATATTTCTTCGTGGCCAAGTGGTTTAGTCACTGTCTATACAAGCTTGCCGCCTAGGGTTCTATTCCCGGCCGGTAACAAGCTCTTGTCTTTGTGTGATTTCGCCTGGGGCTCTGATCCTGAGGTCGTTAAGAAAATCCAGACATTAATGTATGAAAAATATATATGGCTTATTTGAATATGAAAAACATGTCTAAATGTGCAAAATTTATCATTAATGGAATGCCTAGTAACAAACTACCAATTAGCTACGATGGTGAAGATGGGTTGATTTCAATTCTAAGTATAAAACACCTGAATTCAACAGGTATAAGTACAGAAGAATTGTCATTGAGTTTTATTTTTCTTGGTGGTCAAGTGGTTTAGTCACTGTCTATACAAGCTTGCTGACAAGGGTTCGATTCCCGGCCGGTCACAAGCTCTTGTCTTTGTGTGATTTCGCCTGGGGCTCTGATCCCGAGGTCGTTAAGAGAATCCAGACATAAATGTATCAAAAGTATATATGGCTTATTTGAATATGAAAAACACGTCTAGGTTGTGCAAAATTTATCATATATATATATATATATATATATATATATATATATATATATATATATATATATATATATATATATGTGTGTGTGTGTGTGTGTGTGTGTGTGTATGGAATCGCAATTTAAGTAGAAAAAAAAATAGACAATGCTGTTATCATCTTCTTTATTTAGTAGCTTTCGACATAACGTATGTCATGTCATCCTCGGCTTATTCGCAATTATCATTATGTAAAATTTTTTAAAATTAATAAAAATAATCATAAGTACGTAGTTACGAAGATATACTTCCAAGAACTGCCCAACCAGTTCTAGAATCAGACCAATCACGGAACACAAAACCATATAAAAGACTTATTACACATATAACTATATATATATATATATATATATATATATATATATATATATATATATATATATATATATATATATATATAAAAGACTCAATAACTAATATACCTAGTCACCCGCAGGAGATGATGACCACCAATCCAGAGCAGCAACCCACAGACCAGAAGGATCAATGGGCCACTGGCAACTGAACAGCTAAGCCCTCATTCAAGTTGGGTTTTGTCCTAAAAATGTATAAAGACTCCAAGATTCTCAGTTGGCTGACGCTACTATGTATGACTGTAATTTTGAAATTTCCCTTAGAAATGGCATGACCAGAACTAAATGCGTGGTCATGAATAGAGGAAATTGTAATTTATTCTATTTTTTTTTCTTTCATTTGAAGGTACAGATCTCCCCATGTGCTCCAAAATCCTACACTGAAGCTGTCTAGATGTGCTTCCAGTGTAGCAATCATTACAGAGTTGAAAAGTGTATATGACAAGGACGGATCTAGAGGGGGGGGGGGGGGGGGGGGGGGGTTTAAGGACTTCCTAACACCCCGCCCCCCTCAAATTTTGAAAGTGCCCTTTCAAGTTTTCTAGGTGCCTTCTTGAGACCATTAAAAAACGAAGTAGTAGCCTATATTCTAAACAGTAGACAACTGTCATGACACAGTTATTACGGTAATGATGACGTGATGATAGATCCAGCTCTAACAGTAACACTGGAAACTTTTTGTCTATTCTGAATTTGTTGGCCACACGTGATCCAGTGCTAATATGTCATCTTGAGTCAAGAAAACGTAACTGTACTTACACATAAAAAACATTCAAAATGAGGTTATAAGTCTAATTTGTAGGTATCTGAGAAACAAGGTAACAGCAGATTTGTTAAATGAGACTCACTCTAAATATTTCAGTCTCATTGCAGATGAAGTGACTGACACCACCTCAAATAAAGAAGTACTGTCTGTGTGTCTACGGTATCTTTCAGGAGAAAACCAGATCAATATTTTGGAAAGCTTCATAGATTTTGTTAATCTAGATCGCACAACATGGGAAACTATTGCAGATGCAATTCTTAAATCTCTAACCGATAATGGTTACATTTATCAAAACCTGAGAGGCCAGGGGTACTACGGCGCCTCTGCCCTGTCATCCTCTCGAACTGCAGTAAATGGGAGGATAAGGCAGGTTGCACCTTATGCAATATACTCTCACTGCCAAAGTCATCTGCTGAACCTCAGCATTGCATCCTCATGTAAACTACCCGCTGTGCGGAATATGATAGGGTCTCTGAATGGAGTGTTCCTGCTCTTTTCAAATTCTCCCAAACGCCAGTCATTGTTTGAAAAAGTTCTGGAACAGTCAGATGATTACAAGGGGAATAAGAAAAAAATTCTCAGCCTATGTAAGACCCGGTGGGTTGAAAGACATGATTGTTTCAACACCTTCCATGAACTATACATACCTACAGTAACGACCCTGGAAGTGATATTGAGCCCACATGAGTTTACTGATATCATAAGAAATGAAGATTGGATTTGGGACTGTGATACAAGAACCAAGGCCCGTGGCCTTTTCTCAACAATGAAGAGCTTTGAGTTTGTTATTGCATTTTATGCAGCAAAACAAACCCTGTATGCAATACGCCCAATTGCAGTGAAACTCCAAAGGAGTGATCTGGACTGCTATGAGGCATATAATATGGTTGATTCAACCATTAGAGAGATTAAAGATTTGAGAGACAGCCTAGATATCAAGTTTTCTCAGTGGTTGATGAATCCTCAAAGCTCACGGAAGCTGTTTGGGGATCAGTGGCAAGACCACGTACAGCTCAACGTCAGATCCATCGTAGTAATGCCCCTGCACAAACCACTGAAGAGTATTTTCGTATAAATCTAGCAGCCCCACTTGTGGATCATCTCCTGAGTGAGATGGATACTCGTTTTAATCATGAGTCCAGGACTGCTGCTACGCTGTTTGAGGTAATTCCAAAGTTAATCCTGGAAAAACATGATCTTGAGAATCTAGCAGAGAAACTCTTGTATTGGGAGAATGACCTTCCTTCTCCCCTGTCGCTGACTGATGAGTTAAACCATTGGAAAAATCGTTTTTCTATAATAGACCAGTTGCCGACAAATCTTATAGAATGTATAAGGCTGTGCGATCCAGACATTTACCCCAACATCTATGAACTACTTGCCATTGGCTGTGTGTCACCAGTTGGCAGTTCAACAGCAGAAAGGTCGTTTTCAGCATTAAGACGTGTAAAAACCTACCTCAGGAATAGAATGAGTGTTGAGAGGTTGATTGGGCTATGTCTGATGCATATACACCACAACGAAGAAGTTGATGTTAAAGCCATTATTGGAATGTTTATCAATGAAAACAGCAGAAGACTGTTTACTAAGAACATCTTGATGGACTAGATTATTTTGGTTCAAGTATATCGCAAAATATGAAAAACTCTTATCTCACACACACACATCATCACTCTTAGTCTATAAAAATTAACTATCAAATTAAATGCCAGGATTTTTCTTTCTATTATTCTTTATTTACCAGTATGTGTCTTTCAACGAAATCTTAGTTTCTTGGGTCAATTCTATTTGTACTCTGTATTACTATGACATTGTCAGTGAATGATTTATCCATGAATTATATAAAAAGGTGTTTTCTTGTGTGATTTTTTGTGTAAGAAAAGCATGTTATTTACAATATTCTGTATTTTCAATTTTATGATGTTTGAGATATCAATTAGGTGCAGCAATTGTTTCTTAATTATAGTTTTTTTATCGGTATTGTAAAAAAAGTCTTGAATTTCTTAACTCAGATCTATTTACATTTTAATAACAACAATTTATATTTTGACGAATAAAATAATGGTATAAATTGCAATCAGTGGTTTTTGGTTCTTCTCTAATAATATTGTCTATTCCATTAATTTTTGAGCAAATTTGTAAAGTGCTTTTTTAAGTGATTACATGTGCCCTTTTTTCCTTAACTGAAAAGTCTGGATCCGTCCTTGTATGACACCGGAACACAAGGAAGTAGGTAGACCCCTCTTATATTTAAAAAGTGAGCAAACTGAGAGATTTTTAGTAAAAATTAGTTTGAAATCTATGTTGGGATAACACTTCCCTCAATCCTCATAATCTCTGTTCTTAGTCTCTCCGAAACAAAACCATAGAACGAAAAAGAGACAAATAACTTTTTTTTACTGACCGTTTGAATTGATAAATTTTGGCTGTAAATTTTACCAAAAAACTTCTTAACTTGATTGTAATAGAGGTTCAGAGGGAACCCATTGTTAATAAAAAATTTCTTTTAGAAAATTTTCTCCCTCATGAAACCCCAGATAAGTTAAACATACATGATAACATGTATATAAGTGTTTTTATTCAATTAATTTTGTAGATTTGAGGTTCCGGACTTAAAAAATGAGTGCTTAGTCGTGTAAAAGTGTTTTTCTCTCTCTTTTTTTTTCGAAATGATGAGGCTTAAAAAATATTATGTTTCCGAGAGACAAAGATATTTGGAAAAAGCAAAGTATCATCTTTTTCCTTTTCTTTTTAAATATAGAAAGATAACAAATGAACAGCACTCTATAGAATATTGGATCCTACTGCAATACAAAAGTAAGAAGAATCACATCCTAACTTTACGAAAATCATTCAATAATTAAATCCTTCATAACATACGCTACTACACTTATAAACTATGCTAGAACACCTAATTATTAATGCAATACTGTGCAACATTACTCTTAATATCCGTAGCGCATATAGTATTACATTACTAAATACATAACAATTAATAACTATATGTTACCTGTGGGAAAGGTACGATAGAAATGTTACCTTTAGTCTCGATGAAAGGAAGTGAAAAGCGAAAATTGATACTGGCATCTTAGAGAGAGAGAGAGAGAGAGAGAGAGAGAGAGAGAGAGAGAGAGAGAGAGAGAGAGAGAGAGAGAGAGAGAGCAGTATTTCACATAAACAACAACAAAAGCCAAGTGTTTGTTACCTTATAAACTGCACCTAAAGATTAATTAGTATGATCAGGTATAAGATGCATAACAGGATTTGAAATTATTCATTTCTGTTTTGTGGGAGAAAATTTATTGGTTGTTTTTAAGTCTATACCTAAGTTTAGAGCCAAATTCGAGCACACTTTTTTTTTTCTTAATATAGGTTTTGGCACACATACATCAGCAGCGCCGTGGTTAGTATTAGTCCAATATATTTCCTAAAGAAAGCATAACTAGCATCACTTTTTATTTTGGAGACACGGAA
>NC_090744.1:74281101-74288601 GCF_036898095.1 Palaemon carinicauda | reverse complement strand
GCAATGTAGGAAAATCTCTCGGCCATTGTAAATTTTCAAGGCGTTTGAATGGAATTTTTGATAAGACTCGAACTCAACTAAGAAGTAACATATCTATAAAAAAAAAAAAAAAAAAAAAAAAAAAAAAAAACATTCAAGGTAAATAATCATCCAAGTTAATCGAGGGTATGAAGAAAACTGAGCTTTTTCTGTACGATTAAACTGGATCGAAAATGAAAAAAGTAATGTTCCAATTGCGATTAAAAAAAAAAAAAATTCTTATTAGCACTTCATTTCATTTAAAAGAAATTTTAGGAACTCTGGAACAGTTGAAACTTTAATGACAAAAAGTTAGATACAATTCATTCAATTCTCTGTCAGCAAAGATTTGTTTTTTGTTTGCTTTGATCTTAACTTTTTGGAATTTCTGCTGACTTGTGAGTGAAATCTTTGTCTTCCCGGTGAAAATGGGATAATAATCCCTTTGTTGACAATATCAGTTCTCGGAAGTTGTTGTAAAGCCGCCAAAGTCCTCTAAGAGATAAGAAAGCAGCAAAAGCTATGAAATTCAGAGTGGTGTCTTGTAATGTCCACACAACAGGGCAATAGTATGCAATGGAACAGTTTCTTGTGTGTATCATTCATTCATGTAATTTGAATTATATTTTGCACCACATAACAATGTATTCTATGTCAGACACAGAGTTTTATGAATATATATAGAATTTTTAACGTATTTTTTTTATACTTAAAAATATCTCGAATCTAGTTAAAAAAAAAAAAAACTTAAATGTAATGTTTGAAAAGGTAATAGAGCAGTTAGCTTATTTCGAGCTATAGCCTAATGTAATCGCAGTATTAATTGGAATTATGTAATTTAAGGACACAATAAAGCCTAATATGGTAGAGTCCGGTATTATAATAAAGGCCATGGAAACTTGAACAACAGCAGACTATCTACTTATAAACCAGAAGAACCGTTTCTACACAATGTATTCAAATAATCATTTTGAGTCTATCTATGTAATAGTTTATGTACCAGCAGTATATCGTCAACTCACACACATACACTCATACATATCTACAGTATATATATATATATATATATATATATATATATATATATATATATATATATATATATATATATATTCAATGATTCCACCTCACAAACTTTTTTCCTTTGAAGCATTTAGATATTTGTGAACTATGATCTCCAACACTGGATATTTAGAATTAAATATCATTGAAAGACTGAAAAATGCAAATCAGAAAATGGCTATGTAAAGTAAAATTTGGAAATCGAATCTCCTTAAATTACATATAGAAATTACGCTATATTACAGTTTCATGAGATCAGTGTCACTGTATATAAATAAATCATGGCATGACAATGATACAATCTCCGACAGGTTTAGTAGATTTTTAGAACAAATCCTCACAAGAATGTTGGGCGTTCAATGGTATTACGTGGTTAGAAATGAAACTGTAAGCGAGATTACATCAATACCAAATGTGGATATCATGGTGATGGGTAGATGGAGATGGTTTGGGCAAGCTCTACGTACTCCCCAAAAGAGATTAGTTCACCAAAAAATTAAATTGGGCTCCAAAAGGTACTAAAAGAGTTGGAACACTCGTGCCTTCATAGATGAGGACCATGAAGCGTGAAATCAGAGATAATGAACGTAGAGGTATGGAATTATAACCTTCAGATAAAGAGGACTGGCAAAATCTAAAAAAACCCTTTGCGCCAATAGGCGTAGACAGAGGAGCTGATATATATATATATATATATATATATATATATATATATATATATATATATATATATATATATATATATATATATATATTCAAACTTCCTTATGGATTTAAGAAGTGTATGTACTGTCACTTATGTTGTTTACCCTCTTCATGGATTTTGTAATGCGTAGAATAGTCAGAGATGGGGGAGTAGGATTGGACTTGATTGGTGGTAGAAAATTAGCAGACCTGGAATATACTGCTCTTGCTGTCCTTAACAGCAGAACACCACAGGAGTTGCAATCCTTGCTTACCAGAATTGGTGAAATATCACATGAGGTTGGGCTCAGGATAAATGGAAGAAAGATAGATGAGGAGAACGGCGTATATAATGGAAGATGAAATATCAATGTAAGGAGAAAGGAATAATGAGTCGAATCATTTAGTTATTTAGGAACTATGCTCACTAGTATGGAATTTTTAGAATTGAAATTTAGTGAAAGATTGAAAAAACAAAGCTGACAATGGCTAGATTATGTAAAATTTGAAAATCAAATCCCCTAAAGTTACATAAAGAAATCAGACTATACACCAGTTTAGTGAGATCGGTGTTACTGTATGGACGTGAGTCATGGGATGGCAATGAGACCATCTCCAATCGATTCATTAGATTTGAGAACAAAGCCTTCAGAAGGATATTGTGAGTCGTATGGCAAGACAGGGTTAGAAGTGAAGCTATAAGAGAAATTACTCGAGTGCCATATGTGGATGAGATGATGATGAGGGGTAGATGGAGATGGTTAGGGCACTCATGAGAGATTAGGTCACCAGACATTCAGCTGGGCTATAAAAGGCACTGGAAGTGTTGAAAGCCCAAGGTCTATAAGCCTAATTACTATGAAGCGTGAAGTAGATGATGAATGGAGAGGTATTAAATTCAAAGCTCAAGATAGAGACGACTGGTGAAATCTAACCGAGGTCCTTCGGGAAAATATTCGTAGGAGGAGATAATGATGATGAAATAATAAATACATTTGTGCCAGTTAATGTTCTGTAATATAGGGATAATGTAGCAGAAAGCATTAAAATCTCAGTCTGTTAATATTGATATCCCCATTTCGTAGAGGTGCCCTTCCTCTAACAGCTTCCATATTTACTGTCGAACTATATGGCATACTAACCGCTATTGAGAAAATAGCTTTGGAAAAGGGGGGGGGGGGGTAATTTTACTATTTTTAGCGATGCAAAGAGTGTTCTTCAAGCTTTAAAATTTTTAACTCTGGTAACCCTCTAGTTCTAAAGATTTTAGAATGGCTTTTTCTTATTGGACGGAGAGGTATAACAGTTCGATTTTGTTGGGTTCCAACACATGTAGGTGTGTCTGGGAATGAGAAGGCAGATTTACTGGCGAAGAATGCGGCATCCGAGTTGCTACCAAGGAGGTATCCCATTCCCTGTAATGATTTCCTACTTTACATCAAGAAATTGGTTTGTAATAATTGGCAACAGCACTGGGATAGTCTAGATAGCAATAAAATGAGGGGAGTAACACATGTCATATCACCTTGGAGGTATAACATGATACCCCGAAAATGGGAGACGACTTTCTGCTGAAGGGCCAACACCAACCGTATTGCGACAACTGTTTAGTACCTTTAACAGTGAGGCATTTGTTGACCGAATGCCCTAATTATAATAACTTAAGAAATAGATATCTGTTTGAGGCTCGAGGTGAGGATGGCAGGTTCATCCTTGCCAAGATTCTTGGACATGATGTATCCTACTATGCGAGCGTCATTTTTAGATTTATTTCAGAAGCAGGTCTTTTGAAAACTCTTTAACTTTCATAATGGTATCTCAACTTTTATGGTTTTAATTGAATTCTCTTTTATTTCTCATATATAATAAATGCCATCGGCGTCAATGACCTTATATGTCAGGATGCCAGAAAACTTTCAATCAATCAATATCTCCACTTCTATATTTAGGTTAAAAAATAATGTTAAACTTGAAAAAAAAAATTTTAACCCCCCAAAATATATTTCAAGGTATCATAAGATGATAATATGAGATATGTTCGACATTTCTCCTGAAAAATCTCCCTTGTGGAAATAATACATCACATTGAAACTGAAAAGAAATTTTACTTTACAGAAGTTTGCTTGTTAAAATTAAAGTTAATGATTCCATGTCAACATTGACCTTCTTCTGAATGTGGTGTTTTGACTACTGGGACTTGTTAGAAACTCGATGAAAAAATAGTAAAGATAAAAATGTTTCAGGTTCTTATAAGATATCTTGGTGAACATCTTTTTTTTTTTTTTTAAAGAACAGTTTTGTAAGGTTAAAATGAGTACTATAATTTGTGTTTTTCTTTTATCAAAAGGGAGAGAGAGAGAGAGAGAGAGAGAGAGAGAGAGAGAGAGATGAGAGAGAGAGAGAGAGAGAGAGAGAGTTCGTGTATGCCTTTAAATTGTACTTTCGTTTTACTGTGAGAAAAGGGTATTTTTCTTCATGTTATACAAAAGTTCGATGTAATGGAGAGAGAGAGAGAGAGAGAGAGAGAGAGAGAGAGAGAGAGAGAGAGAGAGAGAGAGAGAGAGAGAGAGAGAGAGAGAGAGAGTTTTGTCCTAGTTGATTGGCTCTCACTTTTCCTATTCCTTTGATCAATTATATTTTTGTCGTTTTTTTTTTTAGACGTTTTATTTGGTGTGTTTTTTAGACCTCACTAACTATCACTTTTTGTTGGTTTTCTAAATCTATCTTATTTTTATGGTGTTCCTCTTTTTACTAGATTGACTTTATATTCATTGGATTATAAGATATAATTTTCTCCACTATCTTAATTTCTAAAGATTTTCTTTGTTTTTATATGAACATAAGAGCGAGTTTAAGACGAATAGATGTATAGATGATTGGGTAAACATATAGATAGCCAGAAATCTGGAAGAAAACTTTTTCTTTTTGGAGACGCCGACCACTGACCCCGACTTATCTGTTCTTCTGTCACAGTGGCGCTCCCACATGTCAGTTGCCTGAGGTTGAGTTCTTTATAATCTGAGTGCTATGCTCATTCAGAAAATCAGACTCTGTCCTTGCTGAGATCCCCGTTAACACCCCAGAAATATCCAAATGACTATTTTCATGCATTGAAATGATCCCATACAGCATGATCAAGGCCGTCTCGAAACAAGGCCTACTAATTGGAGGGATGACGTCACCACAAGTAGGTTTGGGTATGAAGAGATGGGCAAGAAGTGAGTTTGAAGTAAATTAAGAAACCATACACAGCAAATGTCTCTAGTATGATGTCAGACTACTAAGAGCAATTAGATAAAGAGAAAGAAAAAAAACATAAATTAGAAGTTATTATTAAAAAGGAATAGAAAAAAAGTTTCCCGTGGTAGTAGAGTAATTCCAGATCACTCTTTCATACCAAATAATCAAACACACAAATACTCTCTCTGGAAGTTGATTTGAAAAAGAAAAAATCATTATTTTTTATACAACATCGTTCTTCTACTACTTTGCTGCATATGGTTATAGTCTTTTTTAATAGCTACAATGCATTCACTGTGATATAGTTTAAGTATAGAAAATGAACAAAATCATTCTAATATCATTCTATTTAAAGAATTTCCCCCCCCCCCCATAAAAATTTAAATTTTTTATCAATTTCAAATGAGCTAACTAATTGGTCTTTGCAAAACTATCCAAAATTACCCGATCTTCAGTTTGTTTTCTTTACTTAAAGATTTTGAGCGTATTAGTTTTATTTTTTTTTACAGTTAATATAAGCCCTTTTCTTATTTTTATTTTTCTCATATGCATATTTTCAGACACGAAATTGTTTTGTTTTGAGCAGCAGTTTTCTTTAAGGACATTAGTTACTGTCCATATCACATTTTTTAAATTTTCTTTCAATATGACCAGCATCAAATGAATCCATTGGAAATAGTATTTTATCATCAGCTAATTTATGAAGTCAGTACACTCTAAGACACTCTGATTACAAATTTTATTAAAGCAAGAAATATGTGTCAAAGAAAGTAAAATGTTTGTTAATAACAGAAGACAAATGGAAAAAAATGCAACTCAACCCTTTTACTCATTGTATGATAGCACTAGGCAAGCATTACTCGTGTGACCTCAGACGTTTTTTTACCCCGCCCACAGACCTGGCCTTTATTCGAGAAGGGGTTCAAAAGGCATTTATAAACTTCAGCCTGCAGAAGACTTTACTTCTTGTAAAGTGAATCTACTTCGGGCCCTTGCTCATGAAAATCACGCTAACTTAAATTGGCATCCTTATCGACAGTCATTTCCCCACCATTAGGAATTTCATCAACTACTCCACTCTTGATAAATGAAACAACCATATAACACCGACTGAATCAGGGATCTCGTGACAGACCTGAGCAGGGAAGAAGACATCCACCACAAACCTATGCTGCATAATGCCTGTACCTTAACTAAGTCCCGCAACAACTATTGAATGATGGTCCTCGCCTTCTGTTGTGCTACTGACCCTCCAGATATGGGGGGTCTGCTAAGTAATGTACTACCCAATGTCAATGAGGAAAAAAACAAGCAGAGATCATTGCTAGCCTTCCGATTAATTAATATCTTCTTTTTGCATGATTCAGGATCTAATATGTACTTTCGCGTAGATACTGATGCCTTTCATTTACGTCTGCTAAATTACCTCTTAAGGCTGTGAACCTCTCATTCTAAAGATGCCATTAGATCTGTTATTCTCACTATGGCTACGAGATGGTGACACTATTGTTTAGGGGAGCATGGTTCAGGTGGAATTTCATTATCTCTGACGTTACACTACCTCTCAACGGTGGGGAATTCTCTCCCATTTCCACCTGGTTGACGCCACAGAGCAACGTTTAGTCAATGCCAGCTATTACTCTTTCATACCATTAGGAAGTAATTCTTTTACCCTCATTCTCTTCACCAGCATATTTACGGATGCCTACACCCTAATCCTTAATTTATATGATGAGGTCGGCCTACCAAATCTATACCAGGTGCCCAGAATGTTTGACAGCTGCTGAACTGAATATTTGCTGATGCGAGAAAGGGGTCTTTATCATAAGGCCTCATTATTGCTCCTCCATATCATTCAAAAAAGTGCTAGAACCCACCCTTCAGGAAGATGTGCAGGTGTCTTAACATGCAGACAGAACAAGACCACAAGGCCCTCCCCAAAATTCGCGACAATGCTTCCACCTTTCGCTCTGCTAAAGTATTTTCAACCTTTGATCTTTTGAATGGGTATTTTCAGATACCTATGAACCCAAAACACATCCCCATGACCACCATTCCCACCCTCTTTGGCACATAAACCTTCAATTACTCCTGCCTCGTCCTTCTTAGTATAGGGGCCCTATTTCAACCTCTTATGGATGGCATCTTAGGTGACCTGCCTTTGGGCGTATGTTACGTAGATGACTTAATAATATGCTCCCCTCCGAAAAGGCCCACTTAAGCATCAACCTTAACCGAATGGCCATGTAAATAGGTATGACAAGTGTACCTACGATACCAAGGAAGTGGCATTCTTGGGTCACCACATCACTCATAAGTGTATTCACCCAATCCCAGTAAAGGTATAACCAGTCCAGAAGTTTCCCACGCCCTCGTTTGTTAAACCCCATATGGAGTTCGGGGGCATGGTGAACTTTCATCACTGGCTCATGCCAATCATCCCTGTCACTTTTTCCTCTGACTGCAACTTGCTAAAGGGCAAGCCAAAAAACCTAA
>NC_090744.1:74263601-74271101 GCF_036898095.1 Palaemon carinicauda | reverse complement strand
ACACACTTTCCCTAGCATACGACAGTTAGAGTTCCAGAGTGAAGTAAACCTTAAAACTAATCAATTTTACAATAATTATCAAAATACACCTTTAAATAATAATATATCCTAAATTGGCGATAATACTACTCTTTACAGGTCACGTAGAAATATCCGAAGAATGCTTGTATATGTTATCAAAAACCGCACCGAATCCGTAATTAAAGATCATTATAACATCACCAGCGATTGTCCCACTTCTGGATCACTAGGGGTGTTCTTGCACCGAGGGGATCACTGGGGCAACGTAAATTGTCTATATGATTTAAGCAGGCGAAGGAAGAACATATACGGTTCGCTTACCGTTCTTCGTCACTAGAAGGCCTCCTCACGACTCCAGGTCAGACACACGGCAACAGCCAGCAGCAGTGGCAGGCAGCAGCACAAAAGCAATAGCAATGCTTATAAGGCTAAAATTCATTAGCAGGCGCCTCTCAAAATTCAATGGCAGCTGCAGGAGCAGGAACAAATATCTTCCGATAATCAAGCCGTGAACAAAATGCTGTACCTCCTCTGTTGGGGAGCCGACACTCTCTGCCCCGCTGAACAACAACGCACTCCAAGTAAACGGAGAGAGAGAGCGAAAGCAAAACTACGTAATGGGGCAGTTCAACAAGCTAAGCACCGAAGACGGGCAGTCCGCTCCACAAAACATGAAAAGCAGAAAACAAAATATGGTTAATAAACACTATACAAATGAACACAAACAAAACCTTGGCCGGGGATAAAAGAATATTCCAAGAGAACTTTTCGTGACTTAATTAAAACAAATGACAAAAACCACGAACAAAATATTTAAAGTAATTATGGATTACAGCTCCCCGGGACAAGGAAAAAAAAAAATTATTATATTTTTTTAAAGGTAACTCCTAGTCAATATTAAACTATTAATTTGTAATGCAAGCAAAAAAATTGGGGCATTGTGCACAAAAGTAAAATGCAAATATTAAAAACAAATATTTCATATACCAAAACCACTATCCTTAAACATTAATATCAACTCTAAGATTATATATAGATAATGTCAACCACAAACTTATATTAAGAAATCTTCCCATCACCGGACAAGAAAAACCAAATTAAAAAAAATTTCTCAAATGTGATTGATGCAGAGACCTTTACCCTTACGCAATTACTCTTGGATTGCCACCTCATCATTTTCATTACCGAATGTCCTGGAAAGAACATCAGGGACTACGTTGTCTTTTCCAGCCACGTGACAAATAAAAAGGTTATATTCTTGGAGTAAAAGACTCCAGCGCAAAATACGCTGATTTTTATCTTTAAATTTATTAATAAAAATTAAGGGATTATGATCTGTAAAGACCTTTATTGGGCATACTGAGTTAGATAAATACACTTTAAAATGTATGATGGCTTTCACCAAGCATAAAGCCTCTTTCTCAATTGTTGAGTAACGTCTCTCTGCTGGTAACAACTTCTTGGAAAAGTAGGCGACTGGATGCAAGGTGCCATTTTCACCCTCCTGCAACAAGACAGCACCTAAACCTGTGTCACTGGCATCTGTAGCCAAACAAAAAGGCAAGGAAAAATCGGGAGAACGTAACAAAGGATGGGTTATTGAAGTACCTTTCAATTTTTCAAATGCATCCTGACACTCGTTATTCCACATAAATTTTACATCCTTCTTTAACAAATTTGTTAAGGGATTAGCAAGGTCAGAAAAATTCTTAATAAACTTTCTATAATAACCAACTAGACCCAAAAATCTACGAATACCTCTCTTGTTTCGAGGAGCTGAGAAGGCTGTAACTGCCTCAACATTGGCTCTCTTAGGAGCGATCTTACCCAAGCCAATTTCATGTCCTAAATAAACCACTTTTGCTTGAGCAAAATCACTCTTCTTTAAATTTATCACCAGACCAGCCTTCCTCAGCACCTCGAACAGCGCTCTTATCCTCTTAAGATGAGTTTCCCAATCATCACTGTAAATCACAAGGTCGTCAATATATACCACACAACCCTCCAGTTCACATGTAATAAAGTTCATCAGCCTCTGGAAGGTAGCGGCGGCATTCTTCATGCCAAATGTCATCACCTCACATTCATAGAGGCCGTCACCCGTCACAAAGGCTGATATTTTCCTTGCCCGGGGTGTAAGACCAACCTGCCAATATCCTTTTAACAGGTCAAATTTACTTATATAACGGGCAGATCCCATTCTATCTATACAGTCTTCCACCCTGGGCAAGGGGAACGAGTCCGTTTTTGTTACAGAGTTGACCTTGCGGTAGTCAAAACACATCCTAGGCTGACCATCCTCCTTCCTAACCAAAACTACCGGGGAGCTCCGAGGACTGCAGCTCGGTTTAACGAGGTTATGGTCAAGCATGTATTTAACTTCCTTACTGACTATTTCTCTCTTGAGGGGGTTCAGTCTATATGGACATTGCTTAATAGGCTGAGCCTCCCCAACATCAACGTCGTGTTGCAAAATATGAGTCCTACCAGGTGCATCCTTAAAGAGATCTTTGTATTCGTTAATTAAATTAATTAGAGGTGCAGCTTTTTCTGCATCTAAGTGCTGAAATTTAGTATTCAGATTATTTAAAACATCAGAATTATTTTCCAAACCACTTGGGCTAACAGCAAATTTATCGCCCATGAACTGTTCATCTTCGACATTAACTACAGAAATAGGTACTACAGATTCTTCTACAGACCTGTCAATAAAAGATTTTATCATATTAACATGGCAAATACGAGTTTTTCTTCTCCTATCAGGAGTTTCAATCAGGTAATTTACATTGTTAATTTTCTTCAGAACCTTCCACGGACCTGAGAATTCCGCTTTCAGGGGATTGCCAGGCATAGGAAGTAAAACCAACACCTTGTCACCTACATTAAATAGCCTATCTCGTGTTTTAACGTCATACTTCAATTTCATCGAGGCCTGGGCTTTCGCCAAATGTTCCTGAGCAAATGACCGTGCTCTAAGCAATTTCTCCTGCAAATCTGAAAAATAATCCAATACATTAACTTCGGAAGTCTCTCCTTCCCAGTGTTCTCTCACTACATCCAAAGGGCCTCGAACACAGTGACCAAAAATAAGCTGGAAAGGAGAGAGACCCATTGACTCATTGGGGATCGATCGTATTGCAAACAATGCGTAGGGTAATTCCTTATCCCAATCATTCCCAGTCTCCAAACAAAATTTTTTCAACACAGACTTCAAGGTTTGGTGGAACCTTTCCACCTGGCCTTGGCTTTCCGGGTGATACGGTGCAGACTTCACGTGTTTAATACCAAACTCATTCATTTTCTTTTCAAAATACCTACTCGTGAAATTAGTGCCACAGTCACTCTGAATTACCTTAGGAAAACCAAATCGGGTAAAGAAATCAACCAACACTTCAACCACCTTCTCGGACCGTATACTCCTCAATGGGATAGCCTCAGGGAAGCGAGACATTCTATCAACCATAGACAATATATATTCATTCCCACCGCGCGTCCGCGGCAGGGGACCCACTACGTCAATTATCACTTCCCGAAAGGGTTCGCCCACGGAGGGTATAGGAATTAAAGGAGCCTTGGGTATTTTCTGGTTAGGTTTCCCCACCAACTGGCACACATCACAAGATAATACGTGTCTCTTAATGTCCTTACGCATCCCAGGCCAAAAGAAATGTTCAGCAACCTTTTGAAAGGTATTCCTAACACCAAAATGTCCCGACAAATCATTTTCATGTGCTAAATACATCAATTTATTTCGGTACCTTTCCGGGACAACCAATTGTCTGCACGACTCTACCTGATGGACAGGTGCATTAGCCGACCTACTCAACCTGTAGAGCAAACCTTTCTCTTTTACGAATACTGGTTTCACCAAATCCTCGGGATTGCCGAGTTCTAATTTAGAAAACTCCTTACTCTGTGCCATTTTGAATGCCTTAGCGTCCCAGTTTACGTCATCCAAATTAACAATTTTCTTATTACTACAACCAGTCCTCATGTCAGTCATTTGTTTGTCTACTTGATATAAATCTAAGTCAACATCCTCGAGATCCATCTCCCGAGCTCTAGATTGGGTTACTACAGAGACAGGCTTATAAAAATTAGTTTCAATCTCATCGCCTTCACAAGTCACATTCAGGAGAGTCAAAATTGGACATGTATTATCAATTGCACCTTCACCTTCAGCCAAATCATTCCCTAAAAGGAGGTGAATTCCGGGAACTGGCAAACTGTCTACCACAGCCAGTTTAGTAGTCCCTTTAAAATACTTGGTGTGAATATTAAACTTCTCTAAAGGACAAGACGTAATAGAGTTCGGGAAACCACCCAACACCACAAATTCATCATTAGAAAATACAAAATCCTTTGGAACAGCAGTTTTTAATATGAGAGACTGTGCTGCTCCAGAGTCCCGTAATACCTTTAAACAAATCTTTGTTTTTTTATTGTTACCAACAAACACAGATCCGTCAGAAATGTACCTCTTAAATCTTAGTCACTTTTCCTGTTCCATACTTTGGTTTACGTTTGCCGTTTTTTCAGCTGCAACAATGTTTACTGGATTAGACCTCCTCTCCTTAAAGTTTTTCCAACCGTAACAATTGGCCTTTACGTGCCCCGTCTTGTGGCACCAATAACACTTCACACTACTACTACTACCAAAATTTCTACCACTACTACCACCACCATTAACCGATCTACTACTGTTTACGAAACTACGAGAGTCGCTTACACCTCTGTCTTCATTAGAAAGTTTTTCTGACCCATCTTTATTTGACCCTGATGTTCCTTTAGAAGACTGACGATTATTACTATGTGTATTATATTCATGGGGGAAGAACCTATCCTGATTAATTCTTTTCCTAGGGGGTTCCTCCCGATGGGTAAGTGCATACTCATCGGAAGCAATTGCTATTTCCTGAATGGAGTCGAGTTTCAACTCTTCCAAATGAATTCGCAAGTCACGACTCACGTTCCTCTTAAATTCCTCTGCCAGAAGCAGCTCTTTCAGTTTAACAAAATTGTCTATTTCTTTTGATTTCAGCCAATCATCGAGAAACTGAACTTTCTTTCGAGCAAACTCAACGTAAGTAACGTCAAGATCCTTCCGCAGATTACGAAACTTCTGCCTGTATGCTTCAGGCACCAAATCATAAGCTTTCAACACAATACTTTTTACGGTGTCGTAATCCGCGGAGAGATCGTCACTAAGATTATTATAGACCCTTTGAGCTTTACCCACCAAACGACACTGAACTAATGTTGTCCACATATCCTTTGGCCAGGCAAGCCTCTTAGCAATTTTTTCAAATGACACAAAAAACTCATTAACCTCCTCCTCGGAAAAGTGTGGTACCAGTTTTAACGCAGCGAACATATTAAACCTTGTTTCATCAACACTAGAATTATTATTGCTACCATTCTTTCCCTGATTCAACTTAATCTGTAATTTAAGCACCTCATTTTCATGCTCTCTCTCTTTTGCCCTTTCATCGGCTCTAAGTTGGAGAGCTCTAAACTCCAGTTCCTTCATCCTGGTTTTTTCTTTCAAAATTTCAAATTGGTCATCACCATTATCAATAGAATTTTCTTTACCTTCACCTTCTAATTCCTCCACCTCCCCAGGCTCACTCTCATCCAGCCTACTACTTTCCAGAACATCCTTCCTATCAAGAGTCTCTCTATATATCTTAGCGGCCTGCAAGACCTCAAATAACAACGGCCCCTTCTTAACCTCAGTGGACAAACTTAAATCCAAGAACTCTGCAATCAACCACAATTGATCCCTTTTTAGTTTAAACAGATCCTTTTCCCAGTTAACACTAGCCAAAAAGTTCCCTACCTCAGCTTCTTCACTCTCTAAATAATGCATCCTGAATTAATTAAATAGAAATAATCACTCTAAATACGTTCAGTGGCTTGACCGCCTCTCCAAGAGCCGTTTACAGTTGAAAATAATGTCGCTAAACTGAATCCTGGCAAGGTCGCCAAATTATGTAATGAACTCAAGATTGATTATGTTCATCCAGGATTTTTTTCAGACTGGCTCAGTGCCAAAATACCAGGCAAGAACCAGCAGCGACACAAAATTCAAAAAGCAAAACAACTCTCAAAGAGGGATACAAAAAACACTGAATCAAACTTAACAATAAAATTTAATTAACAAAAGTAGTCTTAAATTACATAAAGTAGTCCTCGAAAAGCTTTCTTAGGAACTGGAAAAACACATACACTACTATACAATGATAACTCTCGAACCATCACACGCCTACCTAACTTATATACCTCAGTCGAAGAGAAAGAAAAGGTGTAGGAGGTAGAAAAATACACACTTTCCCTAGCATACGACAGTTAGAGTTCCAGAGTGAAGTAAACCTTAAAACTAATTAATTTTACAATAATTATCAAAATACACCTTTAAATAATAATATATCCTAAATTGGCGATAATACTACTCTTTACAGGTCACGTAGAAATATCCGAAGAATGCTTGTATATGTTATCAAAAACCGCACCGAATCCGTAATTAAAGATCATTATAACATCACCAGCGATTGTCCCACTTCTGGATCACTAGGGGTGTTCTTGCACCGAGGGGATCACTGGGGCAACGTAAATTGTCTATATGATTTAAGCAGGCGAAGGAAGAACATATACGGTTCGCTTACCGTTCTTCGTCACTAGAAGGCCTCCTCACGACTCCAGGAGGTCAGACACACGGCAACAGCCAGCAGCAGTGGCAGGCAGCAGCACAAAAGCAATAGCAATGCTTATAGGGCTAAAATTCATTAGCAGGCGCCTCTCAAAATTCAATGGCAGCTGAAGGAGCAGGAACAAATATCTTCCGATAATCAAGCCGTGAACAAAATGCTGTACCTCCTCTGTTGGGGAGCCGACACTCTCTGCCCCGCTGAACAACAACGCACTCCAAGTAAACGGAGAGAGCGAAAGCAAAACTACGTAATGGGGCAGTTCAACAAGCTAAGCACCGAAGACGGGCAGTCCGCTCCACAAAACATGAAAAGCAGAAAACAAAATATGGTTAATAAACACTATACAAATGAACACAAACAAAACCTTGGCCGGGATAAAAGAATATTCCAAGAGAACTTTTCGTGACTTAATTAAAACAAATGACAAAAACCACGAACAAAATATTTAAAGTAATTATGGATTACAATATGTATATATATATATATATATATATATATATATATATATATATATATATATATATATATATATATATGTATATATATATATATATATATATATATATATATATATATATATATATATATATATATATATATATATATATATATATATATATATATATATTTGTGTGTGTGTGTGAATACTGTAATGTGTGTATATATATATATATATATATATATATATATATATATATATATATATATATATATATATATATATATATATATATATATATGTGTGTGTGTGTGAATATCCACAGATATA
>NC_090744.1:74233601-74253601 GCF_036898095.1 Palaemon carinicauda | reverse complement strand
ATAACCTTCCCCAGGGAAAATGTTTGCCACTGGCGATAACTTTTGCGAAATTGTATGCCAGTGTCCCTCATGTTAATGAACTCACCCTTGGAAAATGTTTGCCACTGGCGATTCCTTTTGGGAAATTGCATGCCACAGGCCCTTATTTCAACGACCTTCCCCTGGAAAAAATATTTCCCACTGGCGATCAATTTTGGGAAATTGTATACCACTGGCCCTCAGTTCAATGACCTTCCCCTTGGAAAAGGTTTGCCACTGGTGATCACTTTTGGGAAATTGTACGCTACTGGCCCTCACCTCAATGACCTTCTCCTGGGAAAATATTTGCCACCAGCAATCACTTTTGGGGAATCGCATGCCACTGGCCCTCAGTTCAATAACCTTCTCCTGGGAAAATGTTTGCACCGGTGATCACTTTCAGGATATTGTCTGCCACTGGCCCTCAATTCAATAACCTTCTCCTGGGAAAGTGTTTGCCACTGGCGATCACTTTTGGGAAATTGCATGCCACTGGCCCTCAGTTCAATGACCTTCCTCTAGGAAAATGTTCGCCATTGGCGATCACTTTTGGGAAACTGCAAGCCACTGGCCCTCAGGACAATGACTTTCCCCTGGGAAAATGTTTGCCACTGGTGATCATTTTTGAGAAATTGCATGGCACTAGCCCTCAGTTCAATGACCCTTCCCTGCGAAAATATTAGCCACTTGCAATCACTGTTGGGAATAACAAGCCACTATGAATCAGTTTGGGTTTTAAATGTTTGGCCTGTTTACAAACAAATGCAACCCCCCCCCCCCCCACTTCGTTCATGGGTAAGGATCACCGGGGTCAGAGATCTGGTATATAAATATCGTTCAAGGTTTGAGTCTATTTGAGTCTGCTGCATCATTTCCCTGAATTCCAAAATTAATGGAAATTCAGTTTATCGTTACTTTTCTGTGGTTTTGAAAGTCGACAAATGCTAGGTGCATTATGTTGGAGATAATGAGGGTATTCTCTTTGACTCTTGAAAATTCTGGTATGTTTACATGACCCCACGCCCCATACAAAGAGCCCTCTGCCCCCCTCCCCTGCCTCACATACAGAGAGGCCAGCAAAAAGGTCCCATGGCCAGACATGTCAGTGTAATGTGCATGGCGAGAAACCTTGTATAACATAGAATGTGTTTTGTTACAATAACCCCCACCCCCACCCCCGGCACGAGGGTACAGGTCCCTGGGCTCTGTTGCAGTTGTGTGTGAACATGGCACAATCCACCAGTAGGTCTAGGAGTTTCAAGTTGCCCAGCGGAGGGTGTGCTTTGTAGGACTTTATTGCTACACCCAAGTACATTCCTAATCTTTCGGGAAAAAAAGAGCCGCCTCATATTTCTCTCTCTCTCTCTCTCTCTCTCTCTCTCTCTCTCTCTCTCTCTCTCTCTCTCTCTCTCTCTCTCTCTCTCTCTCTCTCTCTCTATTTTTTTTGGCGGTAATTAGACCCTTCTACCGTCTCTTGCGGCACTAGACAGTATTCTTTCATCTCCCTAACAAACCCCTAATCAAATTTGATGGAAAAGTAGAAGTACGGAAAGTATGGCACCCCCTCTATTCGAGGATAAGATTTTTCTTTTCTCTTTATGCGGGGTCTTTATCCGACCTACTGCCCTCATTTCACCTTTATATTTTTCTACCTTTTCTATTGCTTTATTATCACGAGTTAGATTTTCCTTCAAAAAGTTAGAGAACATCTCTGATAAACAGTCAAGATGCGTTCTCTTTAGCAAAGGAACATATTCAGCCCTTTTTTCTGGGAGAGGTTATGTAAGAAGAGAAAAAAATCCCCTTGTTTGTGTAAGTGTAATTTCATTTCCAAGTTTCCCCCAGCAGCCTTGCAACATCTTTACTATCGACCCACAAGTTAAAAGTATGAGGGTAACCCCTCCACGAAACGAGATACTTGGCTTTGTCATTCGTAACTTTCTTTTTGATAATGTCAATAGGGAATGTTTCTGGTATGGCTGTGGTTATTAGTTATGCTTTTAAAAACCACCCTAAATTTTTTCACCTGCGAGATCCTCCAGATAATAAGTCAATGGAGCCTGTCTCCAGTCCACGCTCCAAATTTTCAATATTTCTAATGCATATTGAATTTCTTACCCATGATGGAATGCAGACCTTACTATGGTGTTTAGATGTAAAGATGTTTGCTTTATACATTCGCCGAAATTGCCTCTTAATTAATGATTCCCGGGTCTGTATATCCATGAACTTTGAGGGGAGACACTCCCACTCCTAACCCTCTTTGTGGTGACCTATTACAGTTTTTTTATGAGTTCAGGGAGGACGTGAAGATATGTGAAAGTATTTTTCAGAGTCAAATGTTTATATATCTTTTACTTACAACACGCTCTGCGACGGCTGCTTTAGTTACATACGAAGAAAAGCTGTAAAGTTTTATATTTTTTTCTTTTAGGTACTTGATCGTAAGGTTTTTATGAAATTCTGATCCCCTATCGGTAAGAAGCCAAGTCACGCCCTGAAATTGATAGAGAAAGGATTGATATTAGGCCTTCCAGCAGAGTCTGGCCCTTCTTGTTTCTAAGAGGAACAATCTTGAGGTAACAGGAGAAAAAGTATATACAAATCTGATGGTAGTTGACACCCTTGTTGATTTTAGATAAACGTCGTATATCGGTGATATTGCAGCTGATGATAACTTTTGGAGCTGGACATACCATTTGATGTCTGAGGAATTTTGTTCCTGCGATTTTATACAGAGCATGGGCATCTTTTTTGGCCATCTTTTACGTCATTTACGGGAATTCCAGCGTCTATAGCTCTAGCAGCTCTGTAAAGGGAATTAATTCCCCAAAAATTGAAGGGAAAGAATATTTTCCATATACCGTTTCCAAAATCTTCCTCTTTACGTCTCCCACTCTCGAAAAACAACCTCACATGAGGAACTTCTTGTTATATTTGTCCTCAACTGAAGTTTGCTAAGAGTATTTAAACTTATATCAACCAGAAAATGGGAAAAAGCTCTAGATATAATAGCATTTTTATAAACATTCACAAATTTCTTTGATAAAGGAAAACAAATATTTGGCTTCCTATTAACTCAACTTTTGATATATCCCCTGTTCTCAGCAATAGGATATGGGAGGCGTTTATATGTATATTTCTAGCGTATTTCCACTGTAAAACATATTTTTTATGATAAATATAACCGAGATATTTTTATGACACCCCTTAGTACAGAGGTCCACAACCATTTTGTTCTGTATAGCTTCGAGAAATATATCATCCAGGATATATAAGATTGAGTATGGGCCCGCTTCCTTATCTCTATTATTCATGGGGTCTATGATATTTGCAAAGAGTGAGAGTTTTGGTCCTATTACTGGATGGGATTTCAAAGAGTGCTGATCCACGCCACACATAACAGTGTGCATAAACTTACTTTCATGATTTACTATTCATATATATATATATATATATATATATATATATATATATATATATATATATATATATATATATATATATATATATATATATATATATATATATATATATATATAACATAGGATTCATGAGAGTTGGAGAAACCACACAGAATGATACATGTTAGCTTTCTAAAAAGATCCAAATCTTCCACTTTAAAGCACTTGTACATTTTAACTAGTCCTCTATCTGGCTGAGAGTAATGTATAAATATAATGATATAAGTACCATGGAATAAATAAAGCCTTAAGTGGATAGTGTCAACATTTTATTTTCTTCAGCAATATAATACATAGAGAAAAGCAAACATTGCAATTATACACATCAAAATATATTGAGAAAAGCAAACATAGTAATTAAACATATTTTTTTTTATTATCAATAACATTCAGCCCCTCCCCATTTTTCCATTATTCCATTATAGAGGAATTTTCATTGGTTAAGGGAAATTAGCCTGTACCCTTTTCTTCTATTTTTTTCCACATATTTTCATTAACACGTGTAAGTGGTTCTGGAGGCGGTTTTGGCAATTTAGGGAGGAGATTGCTGACTAGAACTTTGCTTACCACCTCCTCACCCCCCCCCCCCAAACAATATCCGGATGTCCTTATGCGTAAGAACTGTATGTACTCAGATGATAATGTTTTGAATCAAAGGCTGAGAGACACCTCTTTTTTATTCTTGTGGTACTCATGTGCCCCCTCCTATTACTAATTGACCTCACAATGAGATAGTTGACTCTATGTTCTTGAGGATTTGGTGACACTGATCATTCTTTATAGAAGCATGGATGTGGCCTGGAATAGATTAATATGCCCTTGTTTCTTAACTAGCAAGGAATACATTTTAGGTTTAAACACTTTAACCTTAGCAATAAGATTACTCCCTGTTTCTGATTTTAAAAGCCACAGCTCCCTTATCATCTCATTATCAAAAAGCGTGTATTCAACGTCGAATATGGAAAAATCTATATACAATTTCAAGGGTTCTAAAGCCAACTCTAAATTATGCTCGCTAATTTCCAGAGAAAAAAGAAAACTATGTTTGTTGGTTTGACTTCATTACAATTATTCTTGAGAGCCTTATAAAAGAAGTAGTAAAAAATCAAACTTAGCCGATTCTAGAATAGCAAACCTATGTAATTAGGCATATTGATGGCAACCTGTGGGAGGGTGGAAGTACAGATACAGTCTTCAAACCAATGGATGGTTGATTTTAGTCATGGATTCCGGGCTTCCTTTAAGTAGGTGGCTGATTTGAAGACAACTTTACTTTTTTCGGCATATGTCAAGGGGTTGAGCAAAATTTTCCCAAGACACAGCTACTCTTGGTTTTGAAGACCTTTTTTTCTGTTCATGAGTTTGCTGCGCTCCTCGTTTCAATATTAATAATAAAATCTCTCACTTTCATTAAATTCATAAATTGAATGCATAACCTCTAGTTCCAGGCCTAAGTCCATATACAGCTGTAAAAGGGGGAAGAAAATAAGATTTCTTTTTTACTGTGATGGGTGATCATAAGCTTTTTACACTTTACAGCCATGCACCCTCCTTCGTGGTCAAGTTTGTTTTTGCAGTAGGGTGATATATTTTCAAAAGCCACTTCCTCGTCGGAAAAGCATAATGGTAGTTCATCATTGGCTCTAGCAACTTCTTCCGAAGGTACTTTAGTAGTGAAAAGTAGCCAGTGTCCTTTATCCCCGTTTGTAATAGCATTTTAAATACCCCTCCTTACAAATGACCTTTTTTTATTGGAAAGCTTACGAATTCCACCAGTGCGAGGGTTCTTAGTCATAACTGTTGCATGCAGGGAATTGAAGTCTAAATAAAGGATGTAAGAACTTTGCTGGAGATTTGTAATACAGTATATGATGGATTTATTTTACGGTTCTTGGCAATGAGTTTTTGCAACATCACAGAAGTGAAACTCGCTCTGACATTGCGCTTGATTAGATTATACAATTCCTCATCACACACGTGATCCCGCTCAATGTTGCTCATCTTAAGAAAGCTGGATGAAAGTGAAACATAGTATGGTAAATCAAGACTATATCTATCATAAAGTATAAGACGCCACCAAATGAGAATGCTCCCTAATATATCTGTGTCTACAATGAGGTAAATGAGAAGAAAATCTTTCAGTGTTTTACATTTACTTATAGCCCAACCATGCTGGGCACATTTATATTCCTCCTCTGATACATCGCACGCCTTTAGACTGTTGTAAAATGCCGATTTGGTGGGCAACTGCGTTTCCTCGAGTTTTGTAAGACTGTCTGTATAATCATAGCATAAAAGACTTCACCCCTAAATTTCTCATCCTTAATACTACTTAAAATGTTCTCCATTAAGAAAGCCTTCCTTCTATCCCTGATATATTCAGAGGCTAAACAGTCCAAAAAAAAAAAGAACCTAAAAAGGCTAGAGAGTCGAGGAAAATTAATTTCCCAAAGGTCATTCACTGAATTTTTAGTCCTTGCTTTATCATGATTGTGATGTTGACTGTATTTTTCATTTCCTTAAGGATAAGACCCAGATCCTAACTAGAATTGTGAGCAAAGACAGGGAGTCGAGTTTTAAGTTCGAGGCAAGGTAAATTAAAACGCATGAAGTAAGCCCCAATAAAGTTATTCTTGAGGTTTGGTCATGGTGTCTGTGCATGTCACGGCTATGTTTGAACAGCGTCCTACACAGCTGGCATACAGCCTGCTGTTGCAAAGTTCTTTCATCCTCGGTCGTCATATCAATGGAGAATGTTTTCCACTGCGATCTTTTTGCCTCCTAACAATCATTAAAGTCTGACAAAAAGTTATCGATGCAATCATTTCCGCAATAAGAACTGGAGGTGGCTATTTTTCCTTTGCTGTTAATAATGATATAGCAATAAGCTATTCATTTGTGTATGGTATCCACACCATAAGCCCCGGGTGATTTCTTCAAAGCTGATTCTAAGTCAAATAGGGAAATATAAAAATACTTTTGTGTCTTATGTGGGTTTCTAAACCTTACTGTACTCCCAAAAGTAGGAAAATTCAGTGTTATTGCCAGATCACAGGTAGCTTCATGCTGTTTTTGTCTGGTAGTAGTTGGCTGCTGGGGTAGACAGCTGTTGCAAAAGTAAAGGGGGTCTAAAAGTCCTGCCCTAGCAAAGCTTTTCACAAAACAGTGAAAGTCTTTAATGAGGCAAATATGATCACCACCCGATAGTAGGAGGGGGACAATGGTTGGGAATTTTTTCGATCCATGCCTTGCCAACCGAAGGAGGTACTTTCCATCCCCTACCTTCTCCATTTAATATATGAAAATGGAGACTTGATTCATGAACTCCAGGTGTGTAATTTCCTCCCACTGATTAGGCATGGTAATCTTGTGGAATTTAACATATTGCACGCAACGGCGGATGCTATTTACAGAGAAGGTAATATTTCCCCAATGAGGTTTCTGGTTTTTTTAGCAATGAAGTATGCAATCAGAGCATGAATAAAACAAGGATTCCCAGTTTCAGAGGGAACAAAGACCAAAAGCCCGCCATGGACATCTTTAGAGGGGAAAATTTATGTGCATCCTACCCGTTACGGCCCGACGGTGGAATAAGAGTTTGAAGATGTCAATGCCTTTCACCACCCACCCACTCCCCCTTAACTCATTGACTATTCACGGGACTTAGAGTTTACCAAACCCTCCCATTCATTTAGGAGGTTGCCAATTTCATTTGTGTTAATAACCGCTGCCGGGAGCATCACCTCCATAAGCGTTTTTCCCTCTTGTTCTTTCACTAAGAAGTTCTGCATAATCCTGATCAAAGTTAAAAGACCAGCGATCTTTACAGAATTTTTTTTTTTTTTTTACATACCATTCTAAACAACCCGTGTATCATCCCTAGCATACATTATAAATAACAGTGGATCACTCACCAAGGGGAATGTCTTCTACTCTTACATGTACATTTTGTTGAAGGATGTCTTTCTTGTAACGAACTTTAACACCTGTGCTGAATTGGCTGTTTTCCCTGACATTGGTGTGGACGAATCTTAGAGGATGAATGCGGGGGATCTTGACGCAATCCCCTGAGGTGGGGCCTCTTAGACTAATATGTGTGTAGTTGTTAGCATGGCAGTCGTCTCTGGTGTTGGTGTGGGCGAATCAGGGGGATGCATGCGGTGGATGCTGAAGCAATCACCTAAAGCAGGGTCTCTTCGAGTAATCTGTGCCTAGTTGTTAGCACTTCAATTAGAGAAAATATGGATTTTAATGTATTTTGAACTTCAAAAGGGGAATTGAAAATCCATTCTATTGTCAATTCGAAAGATATTAACACCTCACATAACATTGTCTATATTAGATAATACTCACAGGCTAGTTGTCCTTTTCTTTTTTGATTGGAAGGTGTGTTTCACAATCATTGTGTTTCCTTTCCTGCCCCCTCCTAACTGGAAAAAAAATAAAAATGTTATATATACACTGGCGCTTATTGTAATGAAATATTCAGTGTCGTGAACTAACTGAAATTTCATAACACATTCCCTGCTACTTTTCACGGTTAAATAATCATCAATATAAACAAACTGAAACTTAAATGATCGCTTAATATTACCGCCTTGCATATTTTCCATGTTGCATAATTCTAGGGGACGAGCTAGTTTGTTGGCCAACAGCTGTAGACTCACATGATACCCGAGGGTGGGTACAAATCATTTTGTTCACGGGAGGCGTTTCCTAACTTAGGCCTGGGTGTGTGTGTGTGTTGGAGTAAGTGTACGTGTTTGGATGTGTAGATGCAATAAATATATATACCTCTGCAGTGTCATATTCCAGATTTATTCTGGTTAATCATCAGGGAAAGAACAGCTCAAATTGATCTTAGATATTCATGTGAAGATACAATGACGCAAACCTCTTCTGGGAAGAATTGCCCTAATTTCCTAAGTGTATGTCCATGTATTTTGCTAAAACTGAAAAAATATAATGTTACATCTATTACTGCACCTCTAGAAAGGGCATAAACTACCTTCTTACCTTTACCTTCTATGTGGTGAAACCCCTTTATAATAAACTCTAACAATTTTTCAATCCATCTCGCTTGTCTAGATGTAAAGTTACCCTGTATAAAAGAAATAACGTAAGGGGTAATGATCACTTTATTCAATCGACTGACCTAATAAATAAAACTGATGCCTCTCTAAAACTCAAAGAATAGCCAATACTTCTCAATCGAATGTACTATAATTTTTTCCGCCCCTTTTAAGGCCCGGGGAGCAAAACAAATGGGTCGCTCTCTACATTTAAGACTTGAGGCGGATGTCGCCAGTCGACAATTTAAGGAAAATCTTCCAAAATTATCTGAGTTTCTCTTACGGGATGAACAAGAAACAAAGGAGAGACTTGCAGCCTCCTTATCTCTACAGAAATACATAGAGTTCTGTTCGGCTCATCAAGATACCCCAGACATGCTCAAGGTCTTAGCCAAAATACATATGGCTACTTTGGTAAAAGACCTTTATGCCTTTATAAAGGCTAGAAGAACATATAGGGAGTTTGTGTTTGCTAACGCAACAGCGAAACACGATACAAGAAAGCTAATATTTTCCAACATCTGGGGTAAAGACCTCTTTCCAGACGAGGTAGTCAAAAAAGTGATTAAGAACGCCTCCACGGAGAAAGTAGGACTTCTCCAAAAGTGGGGCATCCTATCAAAAAGAGAATCTTCTAAGGTTGTGGGTCCCCAACCTAAAAGGAAGATGGAGAGGTCTGGAAATCCATTTCGAGCAGTTCAACAACAATCCACAGTTGTAGTGACCGAGATGTCACAGACAGATGGTCGAAAAGATATTCCTACTGATCAGTCGAAGCAGAAAAATGCTTCTACTAGGAGGGAGATTCCTTTAGGATCGCTGGACCTTCGATCAATGGGTCCATGGCCAAATCAAGATAGGACTAAGATGAGAGGTGGAGATATCTCTACCACCATTTCCTCAACTCCTCCGATAATCCAAAACTCTCCTGGAGGAGTTTACCTGAGAGCTCTAGAGCATACAGGTGGTAAGGACACTTTAGTCCACCGAATTCCAGGGAAGGCCGTCTAAATGTGCAAAACTTTATTATATTTATATACACACAAACATACATACACACACACACACACACACACACACACACACACACATATATATATATATATATATATATATATATATATATATATATATATATATATATATATATATATGTGTGTGTATAGATAATAGATAAATAGATAGATTGATAGATAGATAGATATGTTGTGAGAGAGTTTCGATGGATAAACGTGTTAAACAGGAAACCTCCTCTTTTCTAAAAATTGAGAGAACGTAGGTATTAATATTAAAGGTGAATACTTTAACATTCTAAGATTTGCAGATAACTTAGTTATGTTTAGTGAATCATTGGGGGAATCGCAAAAGATGATAGAGGATTTGAATAGAGTGAGCAGATAATGTTCAATGAAAAAGCAAACGAAACCGAAATTAAAAGAGAGATAAGTAGAGGATAGAGAAAATTTGGTAACCAAAATGCGATTATGAAAATTAAAATGCCACTTTCTTTAAAAAGGTTATTTTATCAAGTGGTTCTCTTAGATTTAAATTATGTCTCAAAAACTCAGAGAGCCATGAAAAGAAAAATTATCGGAATAAGACTTATAGAAAAAGGAGACACAGAAACGAGAGCAAACTAAAGTAGAATATTGAAAATTACTAAGGAGTTTCTTCAACCCTTACTAAAAGGAAAGTAGCCATCAAACAATTGCAGGGCTATACTTCAAGAATGAATTGAAGCAGGTTATTTCGGTTTTCCTAGTGTTGTCGGGTGTATAAAAGAGAGATAATGCATAAAGAATATGACAGACTATTCGGTGCATGTGTAGGTTAAGAAAAATATGCCGTAAACAGATGTACATCTAATATAACCGTATCTGGCCTATGTGGCCAAATGGTAGTCACTGTCTATACAAGCTTGCCGGACCAGGGTTCAATTCCCAGCCGGTCACAAGCTCTTGTCTTTGTGTGATTTCGCCTGGGGCTATGATCCCAAGGTCGTTAAGAGAATCCAGACATTAATGTATTAAAAATATATGGCTTATTCGAATATACATATATACATACATATATATATATATATATATATATATATATATATATATATATATATATATATATATATATATATATATATATATATATATATATATATATATATATATATATATATATATATATATATATATATATATATATATATATATATATATATACGTATATGTATAATATAATATACACAGACATATAGATACATATATATATATATATATATATATATATATATATATATATATATATATATATATATATATATATATATATATATATATATATATATATATATATATATATATATATATATATATATATATATATATATATATATATATATATATATATATATATATATATATATATATATATATATATATATATATATATATATATATATATATATATATATATATAAAACGGATTTTGAGCGAAGCGAAAAATCTATTTTTGGTTGAGATCGCCATGTCGTCCTAATGGAAGTTCCTAAGGTAGCTTCAAAAGGGATATATTATACTATAGTGATATTCCCAGAGAATTAACCTTAAGGTTCCAGAATTCTAACTCCTGGAGCGAATATCCTTAAAATTTTCTCAAGGATTTCGCATAATATCAGAGGGCGCATTCTTGACACGCCACATAGCAATATGCACCCCTAATAGCGTTTACGCTTCCAGGGGGACGTAGCAAAAGAATAGAAGCGGGCCATAACAAGGTTACCTCCGTTCCCGTACTACCATTGACCACCACAACAGCGCCATTCCCAAGATGGCGGACATTCCTTGTAGCATTGAGCGTGGTGCTACAGATACAGTACGTCAGGGAGGGAGCTGTGAAGATCTTTCCTTTTAAGAAAGAAGGGTGGGTCTATCAGGACGACATGGCGATCTCACCCAAAAATAGATTTTTTGCTTCGCACAAAATCCGTTTTTTGGCCTCAAGCCATGTCGTCCTGATGGAAGTATACCAGAGTATTAATGTATATGTGGATTTTCATCAGTGCCTTAACCTTGGGATAACCTTTCTATGAACATTTGGATCAATCGAAACAAATGACGTTATCGTTATCCGTCATTATCACTAATCATCTCCGATGTTAGTACTTCCTGCCCCGTACAGGGAAGAGTCATTCTAGACAGTAGAAAAAAGGAGGTCTCAAGGTAAGCATATATTGTCTGGACAAACATAAGAATACACCAGATGAACAAACTGTCTCGTAGTTTGTGAAAATTACCAAATACTTAACAGTGTTTCTGAAATCCATTGTTTGTGAGCATACAAGTATATAAAAGTACATACTCTTGACTTTTAATCATGCAATTGTCGGGCGAGTTAGGACACAATTACATTCTAATAGACGTTTATTAGTAAGTAAAACGAATGTAGCATGATAACGGAACTATATATCTAACCTGTACAGAGATTATCTTTCTTTCTTGGAAAGCAAGAAATGATAAGTGCCACTCTCAAATTGAAGAAAATTTATAAAACAAATTCTCTTCATAATTCCTGTACTGGTTACTTTTATCGGCACTGTGTACTACGTACACCGTTACTAGTGCTATCTGTATAATTCCTGTACTGGTTACTTTTATCGGCACTGTGTACTACGTACACCAACACTAGTGCTATCTGTATAATTCCACACCTGGGATTTTGAACAGAGCTAGTGTCACCATGGTAACACTTAATCATAGGAGGTCACACCCTAAGAGAGATGACCCCTTCTCCCTTTAATTGACAGTCCCAGTCAATTAGCTGTTCATCGTAGAATTAGACGGCGGGTTAAGTACTCTACCCGACGTCACCACATGCTGCTTCAGATCATGGACTTGCTTAGCATAGTGTTTATAGAACACTCTGGATGATTCTCACCCAGTATATGTGCGAAGACATTTGAAGTCCCTAACCATTGACTGTTTATAACAGTAATTAGGGGGCAGGTTTTAATACACTACCTGCCGCCACTACATAGTGTTTCAGTTCATGTACCTGTTTTGCATAGTGTTTGTAAAACACTCTGGATGATTTCCATCCAGTGTATGAACGAAGAAGCTCAAAGTCCATATACTGAAAGAAGTTCAGCGATGAAGCAATCTTTCTCGTATCATGACCTGCGGGAGTACTGTCAGGATCCGCTCTACTAATAAAGAAGGTGAGCTTCCCCCTCAGTTGTTTTAGGAATAAGTTCGATCCAGAGGTTTCTCCTATAAAGAGCTGTCCTCCCCTGAAGTCTGAAGTTCTACGAAGATAGACCTTTAGACACTCTATCGGACATAGAGAGACATCTTCCTTCAGAGGGCAGATTCTCCAGGGACCCCACCTTTTAGTGGGTAGCTCATTCTTAGCGAGAAATGATAGATCAGGGAAGAGATTCAGTTCTCCTGTTTCTGAGAACTGAATGTGGCCCTCATCCCTAGAAAGGGCCACTATTTCGCTAACTCTAGCCCCTGAGGCTATAATGAACAGAAAAATAACCTTTTGGGTTAGATCCTTAAGTGAACAATCTTCATTGTTCAAGGATGAGGCATAATGTAGAACCTTGTCCAAAGACCAAGAGATGGACTTTGGTGGTGCAGCAGGCCTAAGCCTCGCATATGCCTTCGGGATCTTATTAAAGATCTCATTCGCCAAGTTTACTTGAAAGGCATATAGAAGAGGTCTAGTCAAGGCTGACTTGCACATAGTTATCGTGTTGGCCGCCAAACCCTGGTTATGAAGATGGATAAAGAAGGACATGCAGAAGTTCATTGAAATCTCTCTCGGTCGCTATGCTTTTACAAAAGCAACCCACTTTTTCCATGATTACTCATATTGTCTTCTAGTTGACTTAGACTTGTATTCTTCCAAGAATTCTATATTGCCTTTTGTGATCCCAAATCTTTTCTTAACCGCTAGGGCAAGAAAATCATGCAATGAAGAGTTTGGTTTCTCTGTAATAAATCGAAGGCAATTAATCTCTGAACCTTCTGGAGTTGTCCCGGGTTCAGAATAAAGGACAGCCTCAGCCTCTGTTCCTTCCTCAAAGAGGATAGATTGCTCTTGGGCTACCTGGGAGCCAACAGAGCTACTCCCACCTGGAAGGATCTCAGCATGTTGAGGACTCTCAGCAGGTGATTGGACGGGAAGAACTGGGTATCCTCAGTCTATCCCTTCCATTTCAGAGACATGATGTCTATAATTTAAATTAGAGGATCCTCGTATAGGGCTACATATCGAGGTAGTTTCTTGACGGCGCTCGTAATGAAGAGGTCGGATTGCAGTTCGGGGACTTGTTCCCATCTGGGAGAGAATAGGTCTGCGTCCGTGGACCATTCTAACTCTATTGGCCTGAGCCTGAGTAGAGCAGCCACTGTCACATTGCAGATTTGTTGCATGTAAACTGCTAACAGGTGCCATCCCTTTAGGTAAGGGATGGCTAACTACACCTAGACTCTATGAGACGTTCCTTAGTATCATCGATTGCAGCGTCTCGTTATTGCTTCGGGGTCCCAGATCAGCCGTAGACAATCTGATCTGCTTGGAGAGAGTTTCCCTACTCATGACTGAACCAACATGGTCTTGGGATTTTCAGGCTTTGACCTTTGTTAGGGAAGCGATTAAGGAAGGACCGCTATCCGTCTTTTTAGGCCTCTTCGAGCGTTTAATGCTTGTTTTCTCCAGTCTCCCAGCGCATCTTACAGCTGTGCTCTTAGCACAGGGCCTGCCTCTATTGCGAACTGGAGAGAGATCAGGGTTCCTCCCTGTTCTCGTTTTGGGAATCTGACTGATTATCGGAGTCTCTTGAGAGACCTTGCCATCTCCTTTTACCTTCCCAAAGGAAAGGAGAGTTGGAGTGACAACAGGCTTCAATGGCTTTTCAGTCATTGAAACCTTTGAGCCGGAGAGAATCGAGTCTTCTTGAAGTTTATATTTTATCCACGATGTTCCGGGGACCGGATCATTTCTTCGGATGTTCATAGACCAGCCACCTTGGGTGCTGCCCACCCCAGCCTCTTGTCCAGGAACATTGTTGCCTGAGCATTTCTTAGGCTTAAATGTTGCATGACTGGCAGCTAGGACTCTGTCTAGTCTGACGAGTATCTTCCCTAGGAAGTGCGTTACTTTGTGTAACTTGAGTCCTAGATAGAAGGGGAAAAGATAGATTGACTGGAAGTTGCCGATAGACGACTTTCAGGTCTGGTAAGACTATAGGCACCCTTTTTTGCAGCGGGGTCCTTATGTTCAGGAAGATAAACATCCTGAACTCGTTTTATTTGGACTTGTTGAGTGGCGATAAGTCCTGAATGACTCTGAATTTTCTTTAGTCCTTCTCGTAAACACACAACGGCCTTCCCTGGAATTCGGTGGACTAAAGTTTCCTTACCACCTGTATGCTCTAGAGCTTTCAGGTAAACTCCTCCAGGAGAGTTTTGGATTATCGGAGGAGTTGAGGAAATGGTAGTAGAGATATCTCCACCTCTCATCTTAGTCCTATATTGATTAGGCCATGGACCCAAGGATCGAAGGTCCAGCGATCCTAAAGGAATCTCCCTCCTAGTAGAAGCATTTTTATGCTTCGACTGATCAGTAGGAATATCTTTTCGACCATCTGTCTGTGACATCTCGGTCACTACAACTGTGGATTGCTGTTGAACTGCTCGAAATGGAATTCCAGACCTCTCCATCTTCCTTTTAGGTTGGGGACCCACAACCTTAGAAGATTCTCTTTTTGATAGGATGCCCCACTTTTGGAGAAGTCCTACTTTCTCCGTGGAGGCGTTCTTAATCACTTTTTTGACTACCTCGTCTGGAAAGAGGTCTTTACCCCCAGATGTTGGAAAATATTAGCTTTATTGTATCGTGTTTCGCTGTTGCGTTAGCAAACACAAACTCCCTATATGTTCTTCTAGCCTTTATAAAGGCATAAAGGTCTTTTACCAAAGTAGCCATATGTATTTTGGCTAAGACCTTGAGCATGTCTGGGGTATCTTGATGAGCCGAACAGAAATCTATTTATTTCTGTAGGGATAAGGGGGCTGCAAGTCTCTCCTTTGTTTCTTGTTCATCCCGTAAGAGAAACTCAGATAATTTTGGAAGATTTTCCTTAAATTGTCGACTGGTGACATCCGCCTCAAGTCTTCCTACTGAAAAGGTGAAATGGGCCTCCTTCCAGTTCTTCTCCTGTCTGGGAAATGCTAGTGACAGAGGCTCACACTCCTTGAGTGTAGGACACGGTTTACCTGTCTCTATTGCCTCAGTGACATATTTGAAAGCCTTCTCCGTAAAGGGGAATGAAATTGAAACAGGAGCATGAAAGGAAGAGTGCTTGTTACCTGGTGTCGATACCTTCGACGCCGAGTACCCCGCCTTTTCTATGCTGCTTGATAGGAAAGCCTCTTATTTATCATTGTCGAGAATCATAACCTCCTTTGATTCCGTTCCTTTTCCTGATGTTGGTTCATCCTTCAGTCTAATGAAACAGTTCGGGAAAGCGTCAAAGCTTGGCCAGAACTGGATTTTGTCCAAAGGAACAGCACCCATATTCTCCAAGATGTAGAGTTTGCCGTTTAAAATCGGCATTAGCTCCGCAAACCTCCAGGGATTGGTCGTGGAGCATGTCGGAAGGTCTTGATCTACGAGTCGTTTGTACGACCCTTTAGGAGCGACAATTGGAGCTTTACCAAGCTCTACTTTGCATTTCGCTTCCTGCTTTGTGCTCTGTTTGCACAAATTTTCTACTAGATTCTTGACTTGGGCCCATAACTGGTTCATTCCATCTAAAAAAGGGATAGAAGGCGGAGATATCGATGGCATTGGCTCATGAGCCTGTTGGGATGGAGACAATTCCAACCCGACATCTCCCCTTCTTCCCGTGGGCGCTTTTTGCCCTCCTTCCCGAAGGTTATCTGGTCATCGGGAAATGTACCTCGTGTCTGGGGTACCACTATTTCCTAACTCGCCGTTGGAAATGGTAACCTACGCATCTTGTCATTAGGCAGGTAAGGTTCCGGAGAGATTTTCTGAAAGCCTCTCACCCAGCTGCGTAGTTTGAAACGAGCTGCATCCCTAGTCTCTACCGACTTGGGATTCTTGAAACCTTCAGACTTTATGGCCCGACATACTCTGCAGGCCTGCGGGTTCCAATACTGCAGGTGTTCGGAAATAATATTGCAGGGGGCATTAAACCTGCATGCATTATGTCCGTAACAACACTTACTCTTAGTTTTGCAGAAGACTGCAACACATGACATCTGGTGTTCCTCCTGTAAAGAAAGGAAAACAGAATGAGTATACGATTGATTATCTCACTGATAACCAATATATCAAAGGTCATATCTTAACAGAATAGCTTAGGATAGCAAGATATAAAGGGATAGTAGGAGACACATGCTTGTGGATCCCTTGCAAGCAAATGCTGGTACCTCCCCTCAGTATTAAATGAAAGGATTTTCCTTTTTGAAGGAATTACAACTGAAAAAGGGTGTTTTCTAACCCCTAGGGATAGGGAAGTGTATACTTCACTATCCCTTTCATACTAAATACTGTGGGGTACGGTAGACTGATTTCTTAATCAGCTTAACGAAGAAACACTATTCCTTCAATGTAAGAGTGGCTGCAGCATAAGCTCACATGAGGATACCCAAGATACGCTAGAAATAGTTACTGTATAATCATATTATAGTTTTCTATTTGCAGTATGCACTATATTGCAATATACTGGCTACTGTATAATTATATATAGTATGATCCAGCCAATGTGTTCCCTTTCTGGTAAGCAATTGACTGTACGGTCCAGCTGGCATGATGCCAACTGGACTGGGGAAAGGAAAGACATATATTTGTATATATCCCACACAACTTATTTGCTGTGACCCCCCCCCCCCCTTTACAAAATTAAAACATAGAGTTTCCTAATCATGGAGACTCGAGGATAAGGGCTCTGCCCTTTAAGGGTTGGGAGTGTAATCTCCAGTCCTTAAAATTTTAATGTTGCGGGGTAATTTGAAGACTGATTTCTAATCAGAATATTGAAGAATTAAATTCTTTCAATATGAGATTAGGTTCCACAAATATTTGGGTAGGATTTTCAAATATATTGGAAAACACTACTAGCATAAAATATACAGAAGCTTTCTATTTGCAGTATATCCTATACTGCAAAAATACTAACTACCTGTATAAACATATGCTGTAGTTCAGCCAGCATGTCGTCGGCATAGCTAGCTAATGCTAGCACATCTAGCCTGCTAGCTAAAAGAAAGAGAGATTGCATGAAGAACAGGCTACATAGTACTGTATATATATACAGAAAAAGGGATGTAAAAGTCTACTATTACTATCTTCTCCAGAAAGAAGGTTCAAATGGAAGGGGAGAATATAAAATTCAAGCTTCAATCCAGCTACAGTACTGTCGCCGGTAAGGATCTGTCTAAACCTTGCCGACCGGCACCGCTGGCCAGTACTGCCGGCCGGCAGTATCAGTATAGTCGGCGTGCTGCCGGTTGAGCAGGCACCATTCTGTGCCGGCCTGGTAGGCAGCACCCAGGCAGTAGCCACTGTTGCTAGCAGTTCAAGAAAAAACTGAAGAACCTTTGTAAACAGAAGGGACTTCGCACTTACAGCCAACATGGCCAGCAGCTGCCCTGGTTGCCTGCCAGCAGTCACCATGACTGCCGGCCGGCAGCAGCCATGACTGCCAGCCGGCAGTAGCCATGACTGCCGGCCGGCAATAGTCTTTACTGCCGGCCGGCAACTAATATGGCCGGCAGCTCACAGCTGTCATTACTGCTGGCCGACAGATGTTAAGACTGCCGGCCGGCAGCTATCAACTGTAAGAGGGAGAGTCTGGTCGATCCCGGCAACCCACCGGCAACAGTAGGGTTGTGGCGGGATGTTGCAAAGCAACCCCCCCACCCTTTAATCACTCTAACTGACAATTGTCCCACAACACAAACTTTCCCCTTACTTTATCAACTTGACTCTTGGACAGAAGGAAAATTGAAACAAAACATAACCTTAAAGCTATATTACCTTCCAAACTAAAATAATTATTGGTTTGGTGGAAGGGGAGAAATAAACCGCTAAAAGTAAAAGTAAAGTAAGTAACACCAAAAGCATCCACATTCAAAATACTTAAAACTGATCAAACTTAATATTAAATATGCAAAAACCAAAACACCAAAAAAACCCTAACGAACTTAAAATTAAAATAGACCACAACCAATATGTATATATTTTATAGGACACTGACACTGTCCTCAACACAAGCCAAACTGTCTTTTATGGCAAACTACCACTATCACCACTTGGTGGTCAACTATTCCACTGGGTGGCAATTTGCAAACACTACTCCCCTGATTGGGGTCATTGTTATCATCATTATCATATTCATCATCATCATCATCAGCAATCTTAATTCAAAGGCCAAGTCATCATCCGTTCAGAAATCCAAAAAAACAGTCCAAAAAAAATCGTATACAGGCCAGGTCATCAACAGTTGAGCAATCGAATAGCACAGTCTAAATGCAATCCTTTATTACAGGCCTGGTCATCAACAATAATCCACTTTCAAAACTTGAGTCTCTCCAAAGGAGTTAGCCTCACCAAGGAGGAATCACGGCCTGCCAAAATAAAAAAAGAAAAACACTTACGAACACTCCTAACTAACTGAACTATCGCACTATAATCAAAGATAAATAATAAATTGTTCCTATCATTCACGATCACGACAAGCAAATATAAACAAAACTGTACTTACTTAGAAAACCAATAATCACTTCCAACGCTGGTACTAAATAATAGTAAAATCGTAAATCCAGCACTCACTACTGCCTCTTGCTGCAGTCAAATCAAAAAAGCATTCGCTCCGAAACATTCACCACTGTCGTAACCTAACTAAAAAAATGTAAACAAACAATCTCATTTGTACCAACAGTCTTTCTCACCACCAACGATCGATACACTAACTACTTTCGCTCACTGACATAATCTCTCTCTCTCTCTCTCTCTCTCTCTCTGTTTCTCTCTCTCTCTCTCTCTCTCTCTCTCTCTCTCTCTCTCTCTCTCTCTCTCTCTCTCTCTCTCTCTCTCTCTCTCGCAGGATTTGGCAAAACCAAAATTAAAATAAAGCAAAAATAAATCCTCCACAGGGTTGCCGAGATTCGCCAACATAAAGGGATTGAAGGGAAGGGAAAAGAGGGTCCTGTGAAAGGTACAGTAGGAGCCGGCCGTAGCCTGTCCTGCCCCACCTAACAACCTCGGTTCCTGTATTTAGAACTATCCCAGGTGGCTAAAGAATTCTATCCCTTAGCCTAGGGTTAGAATAATACGATTAAGAGGTTGGTAGCACCCTCGCCACCACCTCTAATGGTAAGGAAACGGGGTTGTAGTGCCAGTGTCCCCTAAGCAT
>NC_090744.1:74218601-74228601 GCF_036898095.1 Palaemon carinicauda | reverse complement strand
CAAGGTCATAATGTTACTAACCTGTTCATATCACCCTTTCTCTTAAAAGAAGAGAATATATCATAGTCAGGAAATAAATGGGTGTATTGTAAAACTGCAAAACGACCATGAGTGTATATGGAAACTTTGCCAGGCATTGGCGAGACACCGCATCCATTCTGATCTATTTTACCCCTCTATCTATATCATAACATTTCCTAGAAATATTGCTTCTTATGCAATCTTTAATTTCTGGTGATTTTTTGGGTAACTTGTAAACACCTAATTCAAATATGTGGATAAAACAAATGTTTCTAGATTATAACTTTAAGGCTTACCTTTCAAAAGGGGTACGTTCGGCGTCTTCTCTAACGACACATAACACATATCTTTAAAGAAAGGGATTCATGCTCATCCCGCCTTTCTTTGTTTTCTCTAATGCCAGTACGGCCAAACGTAAGGGAAAACATAAGAAGGGAATGGCAATACTGTTACTTGCATTCGTTGATGAAATAAATTTTTTAAATTATTATGATCAATATTAATAAGAAAATGGATAGTTTTAAAGATATTAGAGCCGGATGATAATTCAATTCCCCGCACCTAAAATAAAATGAAAAACAATAAAACGATAACATTTTCCCATTACAAAATATAATCAGAATCTTTACTTAAGAAAGTAAAGCAAGCTTAGAAATATATATACGTGAAAGAAAGTATTTACATAAATATATATGATAATTCATTTGCATCAGTGATATTATTAGAGCAAGAATATTATAAACAGACCCAATGGGGGAATGCAAGCTTTAATTTTTGTTGAAATCTATGAGAAGATTTGACCCATATTTTTAGTTTTGCCAGGAATATGAAAAAAAGGAATGAAATAATTGAGCTTCATGAAGTCCACGCTGAAGACCTAAAGAAAATGATAGGATAATTTCTTATGCAGTGAAATAAATTTATAAAATAAGGAAGAAATGTTAAACGTGATGTTGAGGAAATAAATAAAACAGTATACGAAAAAGATAAACTTAAATATTTTTATAATAGAGATTTCGTTGCAATGGCTATACCTCAACCACCGAACCTTAAATTTTAACCTAAACCAGAACTTGGTACGATTATTCTTTAGACAGTGCTGTAGACAACCAATGGGCAGTCCTCAGGGATACTTGATTCAAACTAAATCTTCAAAGGCCAAACGGAAAATATTCCAGTCTATTACGTTCTGTTCTGGGCATAAAAAAAGACAGAATATGGAAGAAGGATAAACGAAGGAAAAGGAGAAAAACAATACTTTTGGAGCAAAATCACTAGAGTTCTCGGATCCTTAGACTGGCCAGACAGCTCTATGTTGGATCCCTCTCTTTGCCTACACATACACCGCATAGCTGGCCTATTCTTTCCACATTCTCCCATGTACTAACACGCCTGACAACACTGGGAATGCCAAGAAATTCTTCTTTGCACAATGGGTTAACTACTACAATTTGATTGTTCAGTGGCTACTTTCCTTGTGGTAAGGGTAGAAGGGACACTTTAGCTATGGTAGGCAGCTCTTCTAGGAGGACACTCCAAAATCAAACTGTTGTTCTCCAGTCTTGGGTAGTGATATAGCCTCTGTACCATGGCCTTTTGCTGCCTTGGATTAGAGTTCTCTTTTCTTTGTCTTATATCTCTTCCTCTTGTTTGGTTTGAAGGTTTTATAGTTTATATGTAAAAGATATAATTTATTGTGGTTACTTTCCTTGAAATATTTTATCTTGATTATTTATTACTTCTATTGTAGATTATTTACTTCCATATTTCCTTTTCTTCCTTTGCTATTTCTTCCTGTCGGATTAAAACTTGTCTAGTAATAATAATAATAATAATAATAATAATAATAATAATAATAATAATAATAATAATAATAATAACAATAATAATAATAATAAGAATAATAATAATAATAATAAAAATAATAATTATTATTATTTTTATTATTATTATTATTATTATTATTATTATTATTATTATTATTATTATTATTATCATTAATATTGTTATTATTATTATTATTATTATTATTATTATTATTATTATTATTATTATTATTATTATTATTATTATTATTGAAAATATAATTTCGTGTAATTTACACGGTTCCGCTAATTATAATTAGAGGAACCGTGTAAATTACACAAAATCATGAAATGATTATCTTGCTCATAACCTAGTCATGTTGAAATAAAATGTGATAAGATTCGACTTGAATATTTATTTAAAAAATAGCAATATATGAAACAATTAACAAAGCTTCTTTATATACAATATTTCTAGTGAAGCTAGTTCCTCTTCTCTGGCCATGAGTAAAATTATTCTGAGGACAAATTTTCCCTCGTACACTGTTCATAGACCTTGCTCTTGAGAAGGCTGCATAAAGTTGTCCATGAGTAAAGCAAGGCTGTGGTAGGTAGATCCTAACCTTATAGAAAGTCTGTCCTTGAGCTTAATTAATGGTCATTGAATATGATAGGCGGACGGGAAATGGAGTAATGTCTAGGAAGATTTGAAGCAAAGGGTGATCAGAATTATAAGAAATCTTTTGCATTAAAAACGGATTAGTCGTTAAACGAAAAGGCCCAAGATTAATTTTATAATCTAAGTTATGGATATTAATAGAACTAAATATTTTGTTTAATATTTAAAAAAAATAAAAAAAAAAGAGTCAGATGCTAAAGACAAAATTGGGAAAACTATATAAGATCTGCTTTGGTTAAGTAATGAAAGTTTAATGTGAATTTGTAAGAGTATACCATGAAATTTTTCCCGTTTTTTTTTAAAGTGTGACACATGAGTATACCATGAAATTATCTCTGTTTTCTTTAAAGCGTGACACACAAAATAAGTAACACACACACGATCGTGATAATAATAATAATAATAATAATAATAATAATAATAATAATAATAATAATAATAATAATAATAATAATAATAATAATAATAATAATAAAACTGATACAGCTGTCATGTATGATTGTCCGTTCAAATTATTAAATCTCTAGGAATGACCTTTGGTTCAGTGAAACATATCAGGAAAATAAACATATGAAAAAAGACCTTTTTTAGAAATAACAATCAGAAACTTTAAGATAAACAGCTGAATTGTAGCTTTCAAAGCTAATATCTTAATGATGACTATAATAACAACTATAATGATATCTATAATAATGATAATGATTTTATCATCTACAATAATAATAATAATAATAATAATGATAATAATAATAATAATAATAATAATAATAATAATAATAATAATGATAATAATGACGTTTAGACAAATAATGATAAAGCAATCCTACCTACTAAAACATTTCGAATGTAGAAATTTTCAATGCAATATTATAACAATGGAAAATGTTTCAGTTGAAGAAAGATGCCTAACCCATCGTGATAATAGTGATAAAGATAATAAAGTAGTAGTAGTAGTAGTAGCAGCAGCAGTAGTAGTAGTAGTAGTAGCATTTACAAAAATAACTATTCTATAATAATGTATTAATCATTCTACCAAAAAAGATAAGAGAATTAAAGTAAGATTTTAACTTTCCCCTACACTCTAACTTAACACCCACCGATCCCTCTCAGATGGGATATTTTAGGGATGTGTCATAAATCCTTTTAACTCCTTCGTTCGTTGCTAGCCAGCCATCATTCCTCCTCCATGAAGTTTCCAGGACGGAGAGAATATATTGGCACTCTTGAACATTAATGCCTTCGCTGGCTTGCATCTCTCTCTCTCTCTCTCTCTCTCTCTCTCTCTCTCTCTCTCTCTCTCTCTCTCTCTCTCTCTCTCTTGGGATAAAGGATGGTTGAGATCAGGTTTCATCGTTCAGTGGTCTTTAAACTTCCTATCCAATTTTTGAAGAAATGGCCTATTGTAATTCATCTTATCCCAAAGGTTTTTTTTTTTAATGGAAATTAGTTGTATTTTTCTCTTTTTCTTACAAAAAATAGAATAAAAAAAATTAAGAGTTTATGCAAACAAATAAGAAAACAGGCCTAATATAAATACTTTGTCACATTCGTGCCAGTAAGGCTCATTTGTTCTGCTTAGTGTGTTGTCCACTGAACTAGATTCGAACATATAAACCCGAATATGTAGACTATTCAATACTTTAAGCCATTTATGTAATTCAATGTTATAGCAATTTTAATCTGAAAAAAAAACTTTATGCCATAGAATTATTTTTTTTTCTTTATTTTTTATGAAATGGGATCAAAGCACTTTGGAAAATTGATAAAATTAAATTATCTTTTCATCAAGGTATCAGTAAGAGGATTTTGACGCGTAGAGGTGGTTGAAGGAAGATCCATAAAAGATGATAAGGACAATATGAAATTTTTCGAAAATTAGCTTATAAGCAACATAGTTTTGATTGGCGTTTTATCTCTCCGCAAATCCTTAATGCTTCTCAATAGTAATATCAAGAGACTAAAAGACAGAATAATTTCTTATATGGGTTTGAATGGGTTTCTTTCTTTTCGAAACTGTCGAATTAACATTCAAACAAAGCATACTGTATTTTGGGTCTTGTGGTGTTACTCATGGCTGGGTGTTTATCGTCGACGAGGATTCTACCTGAGATGATTAATTGAACTTTTTTTAATGATGGAAAATCTATCGTTGAAACGTCTTATCTTTTTGCTAAGGTGATAAACATACAAATGTTTCCGTTCACTGCTATAACAAAAATACCCGACTCAAGTAACGATAACGGAAGGACCAGCGGAAGAAACGGAAAATAGCAAAACCTGATGTTACATCTCTGGTGAGGCGTTAACATCATAACGTGAATCTTGAGCTTGCTAAATCAAAACAGAATTTCTACAGTTTTCATCATACGAGAGTTTAACCATATAATGAAGTTAATGGAAAGACACTGAGCAAATTAAATCTGATACTAATACACCTTGAAAGGTTTTTCATCCTTCAGTAATTTTAATCCTGATTTAAACTATATAAAAAAACTAGATAGATTATTGTACTAAATATTCACTGTCCGTGCGCGAAATCTGTAAAATTCTGGTATATTTTACAATCCATTTTATGAAAATCCAGCTCATGGAATTAAAAATTTTTCTTCAAAATTGGGTAACTGTTTGTCTAATAATGACATTATAAGATTCCTGAAAATTTCTATGCGTAACATCCTGAAATTTTACAAAAGATTGGACAAGGCCCTTTTTAATGAAAATCATAATGATAATGATAGTAATTAGGATAATTAAGATAAGGATAACGATGGGAAAAAAAAACCGTAATAAAGATAACTTCTCAATCTTAAAGATATCGAAAATATAGTGATGATTGATAGAGAAGAAAACTATAAAAGTGAACTGTTGTTTAATTAAGAAGAGAGAGAGAGAGAAAGAGAGAGAGAGAGAGAGAGAGAGAGAGAGAGAGAGAGAGAGAGAGAGAGAGAGAGAGAGAGAGAGAGATCTGCCCTAGATAATTGGCTTTCGCTTTTTTTCCAAGCCTATTCATCAACTATATTTGTGTCATTTCTCTCAGACAATTTATTTGGTGGGTTTGTTCGCAGAACACAAACTTTTCGTCGGTTTCTTGCATTTGTATTAGTTTTATGATGTATATTTACAAACTGGATTCGCTTTATTCATATTCACTTATTTAAAAGATTTCAATTTCACCTTTATCTTCCATTTCTTGAGAAATTTCTTCGTTGGTACAAGAACAGAAGAGAGAGATTAAGATTAATAGATAAATAGACATATACAAAAGCTTGAGATCTAGACAGAATGAATGATATAATTTTTGTTTATTTTTTTTTCATCATTCTTAGTATAATGCCACTTTTCTTATACAAATACCATTGCCAGTGGGATTTGGCACAAGATACCGCTAACTACCCTTCCGGATAGTGACTTCCTTATGAGACAACAATAAATATGTGTTACATGTTTACCTCTTCCGACCTACAGAGGCAACCGTCTTTTATTCATTTCTTTGCCTACCAATTAATTATAATTATAGGAAGGTCATTGATTTAGTATCTATATATTGTTCTTATTAAATGAATCTATTGTTAACATGAATAATATTGTAGATGTGAATGAGGAAGACGAATCTGTTAACAGTACTTCCAACAAATGGTAATTGTTTATGAGACATTAGACGCAACCTCTTTCAAGCTATTGAGTGTCCTAAATCATGGCAAGACCCTGAAACGCAAAAGCTTAAGGTACTTTGATTGTTTCGTTGATGAATCCAACGGTTTAAATGTTAGAAATTCTAACTGTATATCTTAGTCCTGTAGCTAAAGTAGAGAAGCGTTTGCCACCGGTCAACTTATCTGTTTAATCTAATTTCAGCACTGGCATCTAGGACTCCAATGCCACACTCGTCTGAAATTTCAGTACTGGAAGGCCGTGTCTATAGTTACCTTCCTCCATGTACCAACACATGTTGAAATTGACCCATGACTCTACTGTACAACTAATGAAGTTTAAGTTCATATTTCATGGATTGAGTCCATACCTCTATTTCATGTCAAACGCCAAAAGTGCATCAACACACGAATTTGTGTGCGGTCCCTTTTCATTAACCTCAGTATCATTTTGCATACATTCATATTATTGTGATTGGTCTCCTACCCATACAACAAGAACAACATTATCTTTTTACAGTCATTAATTATTCCACTTGGTGGCATGAAGCCATCCTCTTGCAAGATGCATCATCTGTCTCCTGTACAGCTATTTCCATATGAACAGTATGATCTGCATCTTTGAGCATATTACTCCTGACAAGAGTACCACTATCATTTCACAATTGTGGACATCATTAGGGCACCTTCTCATCATTACACTGCATCAGACGATGGGTCACAACCCTGTAACGCAACAGAATGGTAGAATGTCCTGCTGCACCAAGGACAGCTGGTGGTCACAGCTCTTCATAACTGTTTCAGCATATTAAATGCTATAGGGTAACCTAATGTTTGTCCATATGGATTTGTTTTTGTCTGTTACCTGCTCTGATGATCTAAGCACCTATATCACTTTATGGGGAAATTTATACCCTGCTGTTACTTAAAAGACCCCAGCAAAGCAGGAAATACTGAAAACCCTGCACACTGTAACGCAGGTCTTCATGCACACCAACACCCGCAAGCCACTAGTTACGTCCCGACATAGGGGTCCATTCCTTGTTATCATTCGCAATCAGAAATCTTTCCTCCTCAACATTCGTGGGGAAGAGGATTAGATCACCATTGACTCTCTAGATCAGTGGTGTGGAACCTATGGCCCCAGGGTTGAATTTGGCCCCCGAGGTCTTTCCATCCCGCCCTCCAGTTCTATACAGGTAAATCCTTTAGTCTGACCTGTGAGTCAATAACTATAAGTAAGAAAACTCAAACATAGTTTAAATAAAATGATGAAGTTATTTTTGCATAGCTACACTAAGCTAATAAAATGAAAATCCAGGCTTATTAAATGTTTATGTTTATTGGGTTAATATTTCCTCTTTAGCTACAACTGATAAAATTAGATAGACACGAGTTTTGTGTACAAGTCCGTTTTTCGTCAGAGGGCAGGTTATATCTTCATCTATGGAATATACGCATTCAGATCAGGTTACTTAGCATTGCAGAGCAAGTTTCAGTTCACGTTCAGTTTAGACTATACCACGGTTACTGTTGGACACTGGCAAAAGTTTTTGTGTAGCAATACAGAATCTGCAGACATTTTTTTGTGCAGTCATTGGATTGGTATATCATATTAAAAATGGCAACTGTAGAAAAAGAGAACTTCAAATCAAGTGGACAAATGACTACTTTTGTATTAAGGTGCAGAGGAAACCAGTGTGTCTCGTCTGTGGAGCGGCATTGGCTGTGCTGAAATAAGCCAATGTGGAGCGGCACTTCAATTCAAAGCATGCTGAATTACAGGAGTTCCAATGGCTATTACGTGTAGATAAAATAAATGCTCTTAAGATGGGTTTGGAATCCCAACAAGCCAGTTTCTCCAGACCTTTTGGTGATAAAAATGAGATTGTTCGGAATAGTTTTGTTGTGAGTTAGCTAATTGCAAAGAAGTTGAAACCTCGCGTAAAAGGAGAATTTGTAAAGGGGTTCATGGTTGTTGTTTTGGAGTTGCTTGTACCAGAAAAGGCTAAATTATTTAGGAGCGTTGGTTTGTCACGCAGAACCCTTTTACATAGCTTTGGTGAAATGGCTAATGACTTTAAAAGAACACTAACAAACTATGAAAGAAATGTCCTATTTTTCTCATTGGCTTATGATGAAACAACAGACATAACAAATACTGCTCAGCTGGCTATTTTCATTCGAGAGGTAACTGCTGAATTTGAAACAAGAGAGGAGTTGCTTTCTTTTTAACCTGTTTATGGCACTACAACTGGCGAAGACTTGTTTGAGAGCCTCAAATTTCGAGGAATAGATTTGGGCTAACATTTGAATAGCTCAGTGGCCTAGTTACTGATGGAGCTCCAGCCATAACAACTCAAAGAAAGGGTTAGTAGTGTATGTGAAAAATGAGCTGGATCGTGTTGGTATTAACCCTATTAATCTAATTGTATGTCACTGCATTATACATCAGCAGAGTTTATGTGCACTGTCACTGGGGCTTATCAGGGTTATGTCAGTCGTTGAATCTTCTATTATATTTTTTTTTTCCAAAAGATAAACAGCCGATAGTTCATAGAACTACGAAATGACCTTGTAAGTGAGTAAGGTGCCCTGTCTATTATTGTGAAGTTTGTTGTCTAAGATATGGAAACTTGCTCATGCTATTCCACAAACTTTAGGAGGAAATGGAGCTATTCATGGAGATGAATGGAAGACCGTGGTGGAACTCTGCGATGGTAAGTGGCTGTGTGATCAAATTAGAACTGTGTAAAAGGCAATTTGGAAACTATAACACAGTACATTTCCCTACCTTGCTAGCAGAAAATCCGTGTTCAACATCAGAGTATTCTGATGAATGTGCAAAATTAATTAGGGCTTTCTTGAAAGGTTCAGAGATGTTAAAAGTTAACAACTGGAGCTGATCATCTTTGCTATACCATTTAATGTGGACGAACCAGATATCCCTTTTGACTTAGAACTTGAATCAATTCAACTGCGAAGTAATGATGAATTGTAACCTAGGTACAACAATCTCTCTTATAAACTTCTATGGATGGTATATAAAGGCAGAAACTTTTCCATCTTTGAGGTGGCATGAGCTGAAATATGAATCGATATTTGGAGCCACATATTGTTGTGAGAAATTTTTTTCAAAGCTTACCTTAGCAAAGAAACGTTTGGGTTCAAGACTGACTGATACAAATCTTGGAAACCAGCTGTGAGGTGCAACATTACCACTAGCAATTGACATCTCACGTCTCTTCAAATAGGAGTTTCAGCCATCACATTAATCAGATAAGTTCCATTTGTTAACATTCTCGGGGCATTAAATCAGAAAAAAAAATGTGAAGATATTTTATAGCTATGTTAAAGTTATTATGAAGCAGCAATGTTTTCTCATTTATTTATTAGATATGCAACATTATTTAAGACTTTTAAGATGAAATACTATAATCTTTTATTAGCACATTCAGGGCTTCTTACTGCATGCAATACATACAATAATTATTAGCCCTAAAAATATTGAGACATTTTTCATTCAACCCCTGACTCTTCGTACTTTTCTATGGGCCTTGGAGGATATCATGAATGAATAAATGGCCCTTAATACGAAATAGATTCACCATCCCTGTTTATGTTTGTTACCTACTCTTATGATATCGAGCAGCTATTTCACTTTGCGGGGAAATTTACACACTGATGTAACGCATAGGACCCCAGCAAAACAGCACATACAGAAAGCCATGCACACTGCTACACATGTCTTCATGTACACCAACACTCGCATCCCACTGATTTTGTCCCCACACAGGGGCAAATTCCTTGTTATTGTTCGTACTCAGAATTTTTTCCTCTCAACA
>NC_090744.1:74191101-74206101 GCF_036898095.1 Palaemon carinicauda | reverse complement strand
ATAGAGACAATGGGGAGAAAGATTGATGAAAAGCTGAGATATGAACAAGCAGGATTTAGAATAGGTAGAAGGTGAATTGACCAAATTCTCATTTTGAGACATGCGATAGAGCAATGTGTAGAATATAGAAAGCCTCTTTTGATGGCATTTGTGGACTATGAAAAAGCCTTTGATAATATGCTCAGACCAATTTTGTGGAAAGTCCTGCGTTATTATGGAATTTCTCTTAAATAGGTAATTTGGATTAAGTCTGTTCATGAGAATAGCAAGTTTAAAGTTAATGTTAATGGCATCTTATCAAATGAATTTCCAGTGAAAAGCGGAGTAATCCTAGGGAATGAGTTGTCGCCTATGTTGTTTATCCTCCTCATGGATTTTGTAATGTATAAAACAGAAAGAGATGGTGGTGAATCATTGGACTAAATTGGTGATAAGAATTTAACAGACATAGAGTATGCTGATGATGCTGCCATTAGCAAAACACCACAGGGTTTGCAATGCTTGCTTACCAGAATGTGTAAAATATCACACGAGGTTAGGCTGAAGATAAATAGAAGAAAGACAGAGATGATGAAAATGGAACATGCAATGCAAGATTAAATATCATTGAAAGGAGAAACGATTGAGGTAGAATCATTCAAGTATTTAGGAACTCTGATCTCCAATGCATGGTCTTTAGAATTAGAGTGTAATGAAATATTGGAAAAAAGTAAATCAGACAATGGCTAGGTTAAGTAAAATTTAGAAATTAAACCGCCTGAAATTGCATATAAAAATCGGGCTATATATAATTTTAGTGAGATTGGTGCTACTTTATGGACATGAGTCATGGTACGACAATGAAACAAGCTCCATTAGATTTAGTAAATTGGAAAACAAAGCCCTCAGAAGGATATTGGGAGTTAAATGGCAGAACAGGATTAGCAATGAAACTATAAGAGAGATTACTCGCATGCCATATGTGGATGAGATCATGATGAGGGGTAGATGGATATGGTTTGGGCATGTTCTTTGCATGCCCAAGAGAGATTAGCGCACTACACATTCAGCTGGGCTCCATAAGGCACTAAAAGAGTTGGAAGACCAAGGAATACATGTCTGAGGACTACGAAGGGCAAAGTAGGAGATGATGAATGGAGAAGTATTGAATTAAAAGTTCAAGATAAAGATGATTGGCAAATTCTAACAGACCCCTTTGCATCAATAGGCGTAGGAGGATATGATGATGATAACAATGAAAGAATTGAATTTGGATTTCACATAGTTTGGTTAAGAAGTCTTATGTGATCTTCTTAAAAATGTATGTATGACACACCCGAGGTATAAACGCAAGGGATTGCATCCTGTTTCTACGTGGTTGGAAATTGCATGAAGATTCTAGACTAAATTTACTCTTTTTTCAAATGTTACGAGAGGAGCCGGGTAGAACCAGCTGAGAGTGTTGCCACATTTACAACTGTACGGTTGATAACCTTGACGCCGCGGGGGACACATGCCCCACGCTTTGAGAATGCTTTCCCGGAAGATTCCTTAATGTATTAGGATGTATATAGAGGGTCTACCTCTGGAGAGGGGGGTACAGCCTGACATCCCTAAAGACCCAATATTTGACAATTTTCTCAACAGCACCTCTTCAGCCAACGTATACCCTCTATAGTCCCCGGTATACATTGGGATATTGTTGTGTGTGTGTGTGTGTGTTTTTTTATTAATGAAGTGAATGGATTTTGTTATTATAGTTTAATTTTGTTATTTCTTTTATGACTGTCCCTGTGTGATTTGGTTAAAATTTTTAGTGCATCTATTTTGACTTGATTGTTTTGTAACCCTGTGTGAGCTCAAACGACGTTTGAGTAACAGTTACATGTATGTAAGTGTAAATATTTTTTATTTAATTTAGTGTTAAAGTGTTAGCTTTTTCCTTTAATTATAAAAATTAAATATTTTCATAAATATTTAAGTCTAATTATAAAGTGTAGTTTATATTAAAATGTCAAGTGATTTATTTCTGGTATTACTGTTGAATTATTATTCCTATAGAATATATATATATATATATATATATATATATATATATATATATATATATATATATATATATATATATATATATATATATATATATATATATATATATATATATATATATATATATATATATATATATATATATATATATATGTATGAATGTGTGTGTACACACACACACACACACACATATATATATATATATATATATATATATATATATATATATATATATATATATATATATATATATATATATATATATATATATATGTGTGTGTATATATATATATATATATATATATATATATATATATATATATATATATATATATATATGTGTATATATATATATATATATATATATATATATATATATATATATATATATATATATATATATATATATATATATATATATATATATTAAAGTGTGTATTATTTCCGTCAACAATAATCATTCCCTGATTAAGACCTAAAGGAAGAGGGTTGATTTAGAATAGCTCCAGTTACAAGTAAACTACTCATCGAGTTTTGTTTTGGGTGTAACAAAAAGAGACCTTCAAATATTCAGCGTTCATATATATTAACGTCTGGGAGTTGCATATTACTGTATTCTCAAAGGTCGGAGGTATTCTTATGTGTATCAGATTTATGTAATATGCCGGAGGTGAGTTTGGAAGTCGGAAAATAGCTAGACATAATATATATTTATATATATATATATATATATATATATATATATATATATATATATATATATATATATATATATATATATATATATATATATATATATACATATAAATATATATATATATATATATATATATATATATATATATATATATATATATATATATATATATATATATATATATATATATATATATATATATATATATATATATATATATATATATATATTTATACATAAATATATATATATATATATATATATATATATATATATATATATATATATATATATATATATATATATATATATATACGTATTCATATATGTAGATATATATACACACACATATATATATATATATATATATATATATATATATATATATATATATATATATATATATATATATATATATATATATACGGATTTTGAGCGAAGCGAAAAATCTATTTTTGGGTGAGATAGCCATGTCGTCCTGATGGAAGTTCCTATAGGGTAGCTTCCTAGGGTATATTACAACTACGGCGATATTCCCAGAGAATTTACCTTAAGGTACCAGAATTCTAACTCCTGGAGCGAGTATCCCTCGTGAAAGGGATATCGCGACATATCAGAGGACGTATTCTAGACACGTCACATGGCAATCTACGACCTGAACAGAGATTTCGTCTCGTAGGAGGGAGATTGACGAGATACGAATTCGGGAAAGAAAAAGGGGAGCCGCTCCCAAGGCTTCCCTATCCCCCGATTCGTATGCGTGCCTGGCGCCAATCCTGGCGCCATCTGTATTCCTTGTAGCGTACACGAGGTCCTACAGATACTGTATGTAGGGAGGGGTCCTACAGACCTTTCTTAGAAATGCAAGGGCGGGTCCATCAGGACGACATGGCTATCTCACCCAAAAATAGATTTTTTGCTTCGCTCAAAATCCGTTTTTTGGGCTCAAGCCATGTCGTCCTGATGGAAGTGTACCAGAGCATTACTGTATCTGTGGATTCTCAGAACGTGCCGTACTCCCCGGAGGTATTTATTCCCAGTCGACTAGACCTAGAGACCTAAGATGTTACCGTTATACATCTTTTCAACTAACTATAAACTATGTTAGAGCTTCCTGCCCCCTACAGGGAAGAGTCCTACTAGACTCTGGAAAGTCTCGAAGAGTACATATATCTATGTATGAATACCAGGCAAGCTAATATAGTGGTCTCACCCTATATTAAGTAAAGCATAGTTTGTATAGAACCACTGCGTCAATATATTGACCAGTAATCCGCACAATACTTGTATTGGACAAAGGTTTATATCCGCATAGGAAGAAACTAATAAAACCGCCCTCGTCCCTTTATGGGACGGAGTCCTCCCATTAGGGGACTTACATAAACCAATGCAACATAGCTTGCATAACAGAACAATTCTATCAGAATTATCCCAGATAAGATACATAGAATTAAAATGCTCAATTATACCAATAAATTGACACAGGTGAAAGAGACGCAAGGTTCTCAAGAACAAGTTTATTGACAGATAATAAACAGACAGGTTAACAACAAATATATATATTTATATAAAAGAGGATAACCCAAAACTTTAAGCATAAGTATGATAGTAAACAGAACTTGTTTATCTGAAAGAAAAACCATTAAACACCACTTTAATAAGATACCAAGGTATCAAGTCATAAAAAGTCTGTATTACAAATCAATCACATTAGCGTTAGAAACGCTTGGCACACATGTCTGAACTTATGCTAGGTTCACCTTTGATAGAAGGAACAGTCTATATGGGCACTTGGTGCCCTCATTTAGTTTGTAGTACAGTATGTACCTACACACTCACCCTGGACTTAATCGTCCCAATTAAGACCACTGTTCCTCGCAGAGTTAAACAGTAGGGTTAACTACACGACCCACTGCTACCACAGATCTCTTAAGTTCCTCTACTTGCTTCGCATAGTGGCGAAAGAACACCCTGGAAGACTTCCAGCCCGTGTATGAACGGAGATGTTCAAAATCCATACAATTAAAGAAATTTAGGGATGAGGCAACTTTCCTCGGATCGTGACCTGCGGGTGTACTGTCAGGATCCGCTCTGTGAATAAATTATGTGATTTTCGCTCTGAGTTGATTCAGAGATAAATTTGAGCCTGATGTTTCTCCCCTGAATAGTTGACCACCCTTGAAGTCTGAAGTTCTACGAAGATAGACCTTTAGGCATTCTACTGGACATAGAGATGCATCTTCTTTCAGAGGGCAGATTCTCCAGGGACCCCACCTGTTGGTGGGTAACTCATTCTTGGCGAGAAACGTAGGATCCGGAAACAGGTTCAGCTCCCCCCCATCCAGGAACTGAACACGACCTGCCTCTCTCGAGAGGGCTACGATCTCACTAACCCTGGCCCCGGACGCGAGTGCAAATAGGAAAATAACTTTTTGCGTCAAATCCTTTAACGCACATTCTTCATTGCTCAACAGGGAGGCGAAATGAAGAATTTTGTCTAAAGACCATGAGATGGGCTTTGGAGGTGCTGAAGGTCTGAGCCTAGCGCAGGCTTTCGGAACTTTATTAAAGATCTCGTTACCTAGGTCGATCTGGAAGGCAAATAAAATGGGTCTCATCAAAGCAGATTTACACACTGAAATCGTGTTAGCTGCCAACCCTTGGCCATGGAGGTGGATGAAGAAAGATAAGCAGAAGTCTGTTGAGATCTCCTGCGGATTCTTTGCCTTTACAAAGGCCACCCATTTTCTCCAAGATGACTCATATTGCCTTCTAGTCGATTTGCACTTGTATTCCTCTAGGAAGTCTATGCTGGCTTTCGAAATCCCGAAACGCTTTCTCACCGCTAGGGCGAGAAAATCATGAGCTGCAGGGTCTGGGTTTTCTGTAATGAAGCGCAGACAGTCGACTTCTGGACTCGCTGGGTCAGAACTGGATGTGGTAGCGGCACGAACTTCATCTGTAGTTCCAACGCCAAGGGGAACCACATACTGTTCGCCCACTTGTGGGCCACTATTGCCGCTACCCCCTTGAAGGATCTCAGTTTGTTGAGGACCCTCAACAGAAGGTTGTGAGGAGGGAACAGATAAATCCTGGACCATCTGTTCCAGTCGAGGGACATTGCGTCCACTGCTTCCACTAAGGGGTCCTCGTACGGGGACACGTACAGGGGCAACTTCTTGTTGTCTTTCGTCGCAAAGAGGTCTATTTGCAGTTCTGGGACTTGATTCAGAATGAAGGAAAATGATCCTGCATCTAAGGACCATTCCGACTCTATCGGTGTGAACCTGGATAGAGTGTCCGCTGTCACATTGCGGACTCCTTGAAGGTGAACTGCCGACAGGTACCACTTCTTCTTTTCCGCCAATCGGAAAATGGCTAACATCACTTGGTTGAGAGGTGGTGACCTCGACCCTTGTCGATTCAAGCATCTCACAACCACCTCGCTGTCCGTCACCAATCTTATGTGGATCGAGTGACGCGGGGAGACTTTCTTTAAGGTAAGGAGCACTGCCATAGCTTCTAGAAGGTTTATATGAAAGGTCCTGAATAGCTTGGACCAAGTCCCCTGGACTTTTTTCCGATGAGAGTGACCTCCCCATCCCTCCTTTGAGGCGTCTGAGTGAATCGTCATCGACGGGGGAGGTGGCTGAAGAAGAACCGACTTCTTTAGATGTCTGGCTTGGGACCAAGGTCTGAGAAGAGTACGTAGCCGAGGCGGCACTGGTCTTCTCAGGTCTCTTCACGCGTTTGATGCATACCTTCTCCAAACTCCGGTTGCATCCTTTAGCTGTGCTCTTAGCACTGGGTCTGTCACTGAAGCAAACTGGAGAGAGCCTAGTACCCTCTCCTGTTCGCGTCTTGATATCCTTTCGGAATCTAGAAGTCTCTTGACAGAGCCCGCTATCTCCTTCCTTTTCTTCGCCGGGATGGAGAAACTGTGTGACAAAAGGTCCCAGTGGATTCCCAGCCACTGGAACTTTTGGGATGGAGAAAGTCGAGACTTTTTCTTGTTGATCTTGAAGCCTAGGTACTCTAGGAACTGGATCACCTGACTGGAAGCTTGCAAGGATTCTGTCTCGGATGCTGCCCACACCAGCCAGTCGTCCAGGTAGGCTACTACCTGAATTCCCTTTAGGCGTAATTGTTTGAGAGCTGCGCTCGCAAGCTTCGTGAAAATCCTTGGGGCTATGTTTAGCCCGAATGGCATGGCTCTGAAGGCGTACAGTTTCCGTTGTAGTCTGAACCCTAGGTAGGGGGAGAGTCGACGGCTGATTGGAATGTGCCAATAGGCGTCTGACAAGTCTATAGAGACTGAGTATGCCCTCTTGGGCAGTAAGGTCCTTATGTGTTGCAGTGTTAGCATCTTGAATTTGCAATTCACTATGAACTTGTTGAGTGGTGACAAGTCCAGAATGACTCTGAGCTTTTCAGAGTCTTTCTTGGGAACACAAAACAGCCTCCCTTGGAATTTGATGGACTTCACCTTTCGGATCACATTTTTCTCCAACAGTTCTTGAACGTACTCCTCCAAAACAGGGGTGGAGTGTTGGAAAAACCGAAGGCATGGGGGTGGAGTGCTGTACCAGCTCCAACCCAGTCCATTCTTGAGTAGGCTTTGGGCCCAGGGATCGAAGGTCCAGCGATCCCAAAATTTCATCAGTCTCCCTCCTACCGGTATCATTTCACTTGGACTGCCGTCCTGAGGCCTTGCCTCCCTGACCACGACCACCTCTGAATCCCCTTCCCCTTGAGGGGCGCCTAGACGAGCCTCTGGCTGCTCCTCTAGGTTTTGCACGAAAGGAAGAAGACTGTCCTTCGAACGTTGGGGCGAATGTGGTTGACTGACCTGGCACAGCCTGGGGTACCCACTGAAAGGCAGTCGGGGTTTGTGCCACCATCTGGGGCACTGGAGGCAAAGGCAATTGCAGTTGCTGTTGCTGTCTATAAGGCTTGGCTGGCCGAGATGGTAGCTTAGTCCTCATATTCTTCCTCTTTGGTTGAGGACCCTCATCCGGGGAAGATTTTCTTTTGATAGCCAGGCCCCACTTCTGGAGAAGGTTTCTATTCTCCACGGCGGCCTTATCAACAACCTCTTTGACCACATCGGTAGGGAAAAGGTCTTTTCCCCAAATGTTGGAGGAGATTAATTTCCTTGGTTCGTGTCTTACCGAAGCCCCGGTGAACACGAACTCCCTGCAAGCTCTCCTTGCCTTGATGAAGCCATAAAGGTCCTTCGTCACTGTGGCTAGGTGAGACTTAGCCACTACCATGAACATTTCATGGACCTTAGGGTCACTTGCCATTGTCTCAAGAGTGGTCTGACGAGACATTGAGGCAGCCAGTCTTTCTTTGGTCTCGAACTCTGTTCGTAAAAGAGATTCGGACAGCTTGGGGAGGTCCTCGCCGAATTGCCGTCCGGCAATATCAGCCTCCAACTTTCCCACTGAGAATGTCAGATGGACATCCTTCCAGTCTTTGTGGTCCATAGGCAGAGCCAGCGACAAGGGTTTACACTCCTCCAGGGAGGGGTAAGGCTTGCCGGCCTCGACTGCCTTTAGGACAGCCGCAAACCCTTTTTGTAAAAAGGGGAAGGCTCTATCAGGAGAGGACACAAAAGAAGGGAGCTTCTTGCTCAATGCAGCTACCTTCGAATTCGAGAAGCCCCTCTCTTTCATCGAGGATGAAAGTAGGGCTTGAGCCTTAGCGTGGTCCATAATAATGACCTCCTTCGGCTCTGTCTCCTCCCTTGAAGCTGGTTCTTTTCTCAGCCGGACATAGCAGTCCGGATATGATGCCTTGCTGGGCCAGAATTCTACCTCCTCTAGGGGAACTGAACCCAGCTTATCCGAGATGACGATTTTACCAGTCGTCATCGGCATGTGCTCAGCATACCTCCATGGGTTAGCATCTGAGCATATGGGAAGGTCTTTCACATTGAGCCTTTTCTGGGGCCCATGTGATTCTGCTAGGGACTGCATACGCAGTTCCATTGCAGCCTCCTTCTCCTGATTCTCCTTCTGCATTTGTTGGATCATTCCAACAATCGAAGAGAGGGCCTGTCCCAGTTCTACTGGGAGACCAGCTGATGTTGAGGGGATAGGCTCCGGCATATGAACCGGAGTAGCCGACACCTCGTCGACCTCATCCTCTACGACATCCGGGGTTTGAACTTAATCCTGACCTTCTGCCAGGAGGTCTTCTTCCAAACGTTCGTCCAGGTCAGACATCCTGTCACACAACTGGATGTCTTGCATCGCATCTGCGACTTCCTCGTCCACCTGGACTTGATCTTGAGGGATCTCCTCTTGAGGCTGGGGAATCACTGCCTCAGCTGATGCCTGGGGAAAAAGATACGCCCTCATCTTCTCACTTGGAAGATAAGGGCCAGAGGTGTTCTTCTTGAAGCCCCTTACCCAAGTACGAAGCTTTTCCCTAGCTATATCCCTTGATTCCGCCGTTCTAGGGGAATCAAAAGCCTCAGTAATCAGGTTAGTGCATACAGTACATACCTGAGGGTCCCAATACTGGAGATCATCCTTGGAGACAGCGCATGCTGCGTGTCTCCTACAACACTCATGTCCGCAGAGGTTCTTGCTGCGGACATTGCAGAAAACATTTCCGCACTTCGGAGGGTCCTCCTGTAAAGAGAAGAAATTTCCATGAGTATCAAGTGAACTATGTATCACTGGATATGCATAGTATAGCATAACAATTCATAAAGGAAAGACACACACTTGTGTTTCCCTCACAACCCATTGTTGCAGCCTTCCAGATAATAAAATCAAAATGGTTTATCTCTACTAGAGTAACCAATGCAAGGTTTCCAGAGGAAACAGGTGGAGCTCACACCTAGGCAATGATTTTAAAATCCTGGATAATAGACAGGGAAGAACTCTGCTTCCTATCTGAGGGCAACAGCAAAGGGCTGTGCAAGAAAACACAATAGTGTTAGAAGATACAGTGCTGTACCTAAACCTTTACTATAGTTTTCTTCTTACTGTATATGCTATACAGAAGAATACTAGTACGGTATAGGAGGATGTGTGCCGGCCTGCCTTTGCCGGCCGGCACACACCACAACTAGCTTTAAAGTATACTACTTAACAGCTATAGGGCGGCAGCACTCTGGTTCAAATGCCTGTGCCGGCGGCAGCAGCTGCCGGCCGGCAACAGCCAGTGTTGGCCGGCAATGACTGCCGGCCAGCAACTACACAAGGTAATACCCAGCTGCCGGCCAGCAACTACACAAGGTAATACCCAGCTGCCGGCCACACTCTTGGTGACCGGCAGACTAGGACTGACATAAGCCGGCCGGCAAAGGTACAAGACCGATGCCAGCCGGCAGCAAAAGAACCAGAAGACTACACCTGCCCGGCTGCCGGCCTCATAGGCCGGCAGCCGGGACAGGTACAGCACTAGAAGAAAATAGAATGGATGCCGGGATAAGAGTGTACACAACCCCCCAAGCCCGACAACCGAAAGAGTGCATATAAGGAAGGGGAGAAACTTAATTCAGGCTTCCTTGACCAATGCCGTCCGGCTCTGCCGGCAGGCATGGATGAGGGACCAAGAGAGGTCCGGGCAGCACTCAAAAACATAAGACCCTTGCCGGCCAGCATCTCTGCCGGCCGGCAATGGGCTTAGTCAATTCCACATCCCAACCTATACTAGGTCCAGAAGTAGAATGACGTACAGTACAGTAATACCCCTGCCGGCCAGCTCTGCCGGCCGGCAAGGTACAGTACAGTAATGGCTAGGCCATTACGGAGATAGAGGGGGAAGGGACAAGAGGGTCCTGCCAACTTGCTTTAGTGACAGATCACCCGCAGCCAAGAACTTTGTCTTAGCCTAAGGGAGATCTAAGGGAAAGGGCCAGCAATACTTGCCAGCTTCCAGAGCACCAAAGCAAGGAAGGCGTTGCTACTCCCAAGGGAAGAACTTATCCTCCCCCGAGAACAGCAACAGGACTTAGTCTGGTCGATCACAAAAGAAGGAATCATAACTTACAGAAACCTTCGGTAGTGACCTAAGGGAGCTAAGCTCCCTTTGTAAGTGTTAGGTCAGCGAGGGGGACTCTGCCCCAAGCCAGACAACACGGACTCAGACTAAAAACTCTGTTGTTCTGTCCCTCTTTGAACCAGACTTTGCTGGAACAGGAAGGTACAGTAACACCCTAGTATAGTTTTATCGAAAATAAATTCGGAAAAAACCACTTAGGGATAAGCCCAAGGCTTAAACAGAGGGAAAGGGATTCCATACCTTCTCCGAAGAAAAGAAAGCAACCGGGGAGTATGATAAAGTATACTAAGGCTCCATAAGCAATTAGCCTAGGCACCAAGAGAATCGATTACCTAATTCACCGAAACTCTCACGTATACAATCTTGGAAATATTCCACACAGTCTAAAATGTATAAAATATAGCCTAAAGCTTCAATAAAATTTTAATTACACTCGGAAAAACCAAAATCATGCATTAACCCTGGATAGGAACGGTGGGTCGTTTGCGACCCCGAGCGTCAAAAAAAAACAGGTTTTTCTCACGTGACTCACCCCTGTGACTGAATTTGTGGGTGATCGACCTGCAGGAGGTGTCTCCCCTACACGCTCTAGTAGTGTCCAGATGTGCATTGCTGTAGCTGTACTCCTTCCCCGATTTCTGAGACGCATCGGGGTCGTTCGCGTCCGAGTTTACCCTTCTGAGGTAGTTTGCATAATTATCAAAGTTATTACGTATTATGAAATTGTCGTAGAATGGTGCAACTTGTATAGGTTATCAGTTGTGGAAAGTCTTGGTGGATTGTTTGGCTACCATGTGCATGTTTTTTTTTTTAGTTAAAATGTCGTTCATCACCACGAGGACCATTTTACCGCGAGTGCCCCTTTTTCATTTTTTTTCATTTTTTTGCCAAGTCATTTTTCCGTAAGATATTGCCAAATAGTGTCGTAAAACTTTTGCTTGTTTAGTGTTGGAAAGTGTGTCTAGATGATCTGGCTACCCATGCATGACTTTGTTTTTGTCAGATACGACGTAGTTATTGGTATATTGGGTATTTAACTGCGGTTACCAATTTCTGTTTTTTTTTCAATATTTGTAAAAATTACTACGTAGTAAGGAATTGCCGTATATTATTCATTTTTTTTTCATGTTTATGTGTTAGAAAGTGTGCCTTGATGGTTGGGCTAACACGTGCATGTCTTTGTTTTTATCTGAGATGTCGTATATTAGAATGTCGGGCATTTTACCGCGAGTGTCCCTTTTTAATTTTTTTTAATTTTTTTGCCAAGTCATTTTTCCGTAAGATATTGCGAAATAGTGTCGTAAAACTTTTGCTTTTTTAATGTTGGAAAGTGTGTCTAGATGATCTGGCTACCCATGCGTGATTTTGTTTTTGTCAGATACGACGTAGTTATTGGTATATTGGGTATTTAACTGCGGTTGCCAATTTCTGTTTTTTTTTCAATATTTGTAAAAATTTACTACGTAGTAAGGAATTGCCGTATATTATTGATTTTTTTTCATGTTTATGTGTTAGAAAGTGTGCCTTGATGGTTGGGCTAACACGTGCATGTCTTTTTTTTTTATCTGAGATGCCGTATATTAGAATGTTGGGCATTTTTCCGCGAGTGCCCCTTTTTATTTGTTTTGCATTTTTTTGCTTAGTCATGTTACCGTAAGGAATTGGCAAGTAGTGTCGCAAAACTTATATTTTTATAGTGTTGGAAAGTGTTTCTAGATGATCTGGCTACCCATGCCTATTTTTTTTTTTAGCCAGATATGGCGTATATATAAGTATGTGTTCGATTTTCCTGTGATTGCCATTTTTTCGTTTTTTCCCATTTCTTTCAAAATTACTACGTACTAAGGAACTATCACAGAGTAATATTTCATTTATATGTTTATTTGTCGGAAAATATGCCTTGATGGTTTGCCTAGCACGTGGCTGAAATTTTTTTTTTCTGAAATGCCGTATATTAGAATGGCCATTTTTCCACGAGTGCCCCTTTTTATTTGTTTTGCATTTTTTTGCTTAGTCATGTTACCGTAAGGAATTGGCAAGTAGTGTCGCAAAACTTATATTTTTATAGTGTTGGAAAGTGTTTCTAGATGATCTGGCTACCCATGCCTATCTTTTTTTTAGCCAGATATGGCGTATATATAGGTATGTGTTCGATTTTCCGGTGATTGCCATTTTTTCGTTTTTTCCCAATTCTTTCAAAATTACTACGTACTAAGGAACTATCACAGAGTAATGATTCCTCTAGATGTTTATTTGTCGGAAAATTTTGTTTACTTTTTTTTTGATTGAATATCATCAAATTTTTTTAGCTAAAATATTGTTTTACATTTTTTTTTCGATTTTATTTCCCTTCTAAAAAAATTTTTTGGGTCAGAATTTTAATTTTATAAACGTAAAATAATCGACAATTATCCAGCAACCCACCATACAATTTTTATGCATATCCAATATTAATTAGATTAGTAAATAACACCTTGAAATTGACATACCCTTCCTACATTTCAAGTGGCAGATTAGGGAGTCTGAGTCAGTGTGGTTGGCGGCCATTTTGTGGACATATCCGAAGCGTAAGCTGCCCTATCTATATATATTCTTGTTCCCTATAGAATTTGTGATATTTTGGTATATTTTTACCTGCATAAATATCATATTATATATTAAATATATGTATTTTTTTACGAAATTTCCAAGTACTCAAAAAATTACCTTTAGATATGGCCCCTGATATAAATGTAATTTACAAAATAATGAAGATTTTTTTACATATTTCTATTTTAGGATAACATATGTTTATTCCCTAAAAAAATTAGCCACTTCCTATTTCATTTGGGTACCCAAAAAAATTCATGAAATTTGGACAATTTTTTTTGGCCAAAAAAAGTTACCCTTTTTTCTCATTTCAGATCTTCACCTCCATGGGTCTGACTTCATCCAAAATACATCAAGATGTGTCCTAAACATTCAAGAATCAATTCCTAAAAGGATTTGTGTATATATGTATAAACTTTTTTTTTATGAATTTTTATGTCAGGTCTTTTTTTTTTCTACTTAATTTTTTAAAATATTTATAATAAATAGTTTTTCTGCAGATGAGTAGTATTTATCTTTACAGTTGTTTTAAGCATTCATTGAAGTTTTTTTTGGCAAAAGAAAAAAGGAGGTTACTGCAAAAACTGATTTTTCAAGAATTTTTTTTGGCGTCGGGGTCGTTCGCGTCCGAGTATACCCTTAAAGGGGTGTCCGAGGACCGTACCTATCCAGGGTTAAGTACTAGGACCAAACGACTAGGCTACATGGCCTAGCGTAGGCCAGAATGGCGAATACTTCGCCAAATAATACTAAGCACGAAAGGAAATCCTATGTAAAGCTAAATAGCTAAAATTTATTAAAGCAAAACAACCAGGAATGTCACTCTGACTAACTAATTTATACCTAGCGAGTGAGTGTCCAGGACACCTCTAGTAGGCTACGGCTCTTGTATCAAAGATTAATCCTATTAATCACTCAAAATTTTACCAAGAGCCTACATTTATACATAACAAACACTATACTCAACTTATCCGAGGCCAACGAAGACGGAGAAGCCATGAAAGCTGAATAAATCCAAGATTTGCGAGAAAAACAGGAAAAAACACCGAGTTGTTAAGCTACGCAAAAAGGAATACAGATGGCGCCAGGATTGGCGCCAGGCACGCATACGAATTGGGGGATAGGGAAGCCTTGGGAGCGGCTCCCCTTTTTCTTTCCCGAATTCGTATCTCGTCAATCTCCCTCCTACGAGACGAAATCTCTGTTCAGGTCGTAGATTGCCATGTGACGTGTCTAGAATACGTCCTCTGATATGTCGCGATATCCCTTTCACGAGGGATACTCGCTCCAGGAGTTAGAATTCTGGTACCTTAAGGTAAATTCTCTGGGAATATCGCCGTAGTTGTAATATACCCTAGGAAGCTACCCTATAGGAACTTCCATCAGGACGACATGGCTTGAGCCCAAAAATATATATATGTATATATACATACACATACATATATATATATATTATATATATATATATATATATATATATATATATATATATATATATATATATATATATATATATATATATATATATATAGAGAGAGAGAGAGAGAGAGAGAGAGAGAGAGAGAGAGAGAGAGAGAGAGAGAGAGAGAGAGAGTGTGTGTGTGTGTGTTACGTCATCTTCTGACTGGCCAGACAGTACTACATTGGATCCTTCTCTCTGGTTA
>NC_090744.1:74183843-74190601 GCF_036898095.1 Palaemon carinicauda | reverse complement strand
ACATGGCAATCTACGACCTGAACAGAGATTCGTCTCGTAGGAGGGAGATTGACGAGATACGAATTCGGGAAAGAAAAAGGGGAGCCGCTCCCAAGGCTTCCCTATCCCCCGATTCGTATGCGTGCCTGGCGCCAATCCTGGCGCCATCTGTATTCCTTTTTGCGTAGCTTAACAACTCGGTGTTTTTTCCTGTTTTTCTCGCAAATCTTGGATTTATTCAGCTTTTCATGGCTTCTTCGTCTTCGTTGACCTCGGATAAGTTGAGTATAGTGTCTGTTATGTATAAATGTAGGCTCTTGGTAAAATTTTGAGTGATTAATAGGATTAATCTTTGATACAAGAGCCGTAGCCTACCAGAGGTGTCCTGGACACTGTCACTCGCTAGGTATAAATTAGTTAGTCAGAGTGACATTCCTGGTTGTTTTGCTTAATAAATTTTAGCTATTTAGCTTTACATAGGATTTCCTTTCGTGCTTAGTATTATTTGGCGAAGTATTCGCCATTCTGGCCTACGCTAGGCCATGTAGCCTAGTCGTTTGGTCCTAGTACTTAATGCATGATTTTGGTTTTTCCGAGTGTAATTAAAAGTTTATTGAAGCTTTAGGCTATATTTTATACATTTTAGACTGTGTGGAATATTTCCAAGATTGTATACGTGAGAGTTTCGGTGAATTAGGTAATCGATTCTCTTGGTGCCTAGGCTAATTGCTTATGGAGCCTTAGTATACTTTATTATACTCCCCGGTTGCTTTCTTTTCTTCGGAGAAGGTATGCAATCCCTTTCCCTCTGTTTAAGCCTTGGGCTTATCCCTAAGTGGTTTTTTCCGAATTTATTTTCGATAAAACTATACTAGGGTGTTACTGTACCTTCCTGTTCCAGCAGAGTCTGGTTCAAAGAGGGACAGAACAACAGAGTTTTTAGTCTGAGTCCGTGTTGTCTGGCTTGGGGCAGAGTCTCCCTCGCTGACCTAACACTTACAAAGGGAGCTTAGCTCCCTTAGGTCACTATCGAAGGTTTCTGTAGTTATGATTCCTTCTTGTGTGATCGACCAGACTAAGTCCTGTTGCTGTTCTCGGGGAGGATAAAATCTTCCCTTGGGAGTAGCAACGCCTTCCTTGCTTTGGTGCTCTGGAAGCTGGCAGGTATTATACTACTGTGCTGGCCCTTTCCCTTAGATCTCCCTTAGGCTAAGACAAAGTTCTTGGCTGCGGGTGATCTGTCACTAAAGCAAGGTTGGCAGGACCCTCTTGTCCCTTCCCCCTCTATCTCCGTAATGGCCTAGCCATTACTGTACTGTACCTTGCCGGCAAGAGCTGGCCGGCAGGGGTATTACTGTACTGTATGTCATTCTACTTCTGGACCTAGTATAGGTTGGGATGTGGAATTGACTAAGCCCATTGCCGGCCGGCAGAGATGCTGGACGGCAAGGGTCTTATGTTTTCGAGTGCTGCCCGGACCTCTCTTGGTCCCTCATCCATGCCTGCCGGCAGAGCCGGACGGCATTGGTCAAGGAAGCCTGAATTAAGTTTCTCCCCTTCCTTATATGCACTCTTTCGGTTGCCGGGCTTGGGGGGTTGTGTACACTCTTATCCCGGCATCCATTCTATTTTCTTCTAGTGCTGTACCTGTCCCGGCTGCTGGCCTATGAGGCCGGCTGCCGGCCTATGAGGCCGGCAGCCGGGCAGGTGTAGTCTTCTGGTTCTTTTGCTGCCGGCTGGCATCGGTCTTGTACCTTTGCCGGCCGGCTTATGTCAGTCCTTGTCTGCCGGTCACCAAGAGTGTGGCCGGCAGCTGGGTACTACCTTGTGTAGTTGCTGGCCGGCAATCATTGCCGGCCAACACTGGCTGTTGCTGGCCGGCAGCTGCTGCCGCCGGCACAGGCATTTGAACCAGAGGGCTGCCGCCCTATAGCTGTTAAGTAGTATACTTTAAAGCTAATTGTGATGTGTGCCGGCCGGCAAAGGCAGGCCGGCACACATCCTCCTATACTGTACTAGTATTCTTCTGTATAGCATATACAGTAAGAAGAAAACTATAGTAAAAGTTTAGGTACAGCACTGTATCTTCTAACACTATTGTGCTTTCTTGCACGGCCCTTTGCTATTGCCCTCAGACAGGAAGCAGAGTTCTTCCCCGTCTATTATCCAGGATTTTAAAATCATTGCCTAGGTGTGAGCTCCACCTGTTTCCTCTGGAAACCTTGCATTGGTTACTCTAGTAGAGATAAACCATTTTGATTTTATTATCTGGAAGGCTGCAGCAATGGGTTGTGAGGGAAACACAAGTGTGTGTCTTTCCTTTATGAATTGTTATGCTATACTATGCATATCCAGTGATACATAGTTCACTTGATACTCATGGAAATTTCTTCTCTTTACAGGAGGACCCTCCGAAGTGCGGAAATGTTTTCTGCAATGTCCGCAGCAAGAACCTCTGCGGACATGAGTGTTGTAGGAGACACGCAGCATGCGCTGTCTCCAAGGATGATCTCCAGTATTGGGACCCTCAGGTATGTACTGTATGCACTAACCTGATTACTGAGGCTTTTGATTCCCCTAGAACGGCGGAATCAAGGGATATAGCTAGGGAAAAGCTTCGTACTTGGGTAAGGGGCTTCAAGAAGAACACCTCTGGCCCTTATCTTCCAAGTGAGAAGATGAGGGCGTATCTTTTTCCCCAGGCATCAGCTGAGGCAGTGATTCCCCAGCCTCAAGAGGAGATCCTTCAAGATCAAGTCCAGGTGGACGAGGAAGTCGCAGATGCGATGCAAGACATCCAGTTGTGTGACAGGATGTCTGACCTGGACGAACGTTTGGAAGAAGACCTCCTGGCAGAAGGTCAGGATCAAGTTCAAACCCCGGATGTCGTAGAGGATGAGGTCGACGAGGTGTCGGCTACTCCGGTTCAGATGCCGGAGCCTATCCCCTCAACATCAGCTGGCCTCCCAGTAGAACTGGGACAGGCCCTCTCTTCGATTGTTGGAATGATCCAACAAATGCAGAAGGAGAATCAGGAGAAGGCGGCTGCAATGGAACTGCGTATGCAGTCCCTGGCAGAATCACATGGGCCCCGGAAAAGTCTCAATGTGATAGACCTTCCCATATGCTCAGATGCTAACCCATGGAGGTATGCTGAGCACATGCCGATGACGACTGGAAAGATCGTCATCTCGGATAAGCTGGGTTCAGTTCCCCTAGAGGAGGTAGAATTCTGGCCCAGCAAGGCATCATATCCGGACTGCTATGTCCGGCTGAGAAAAGAACCAGCTTCAAGGGAGGAGACAGAGCCGAAGGAGGTCATTATTATGGACCAAGCTAAGGCTCAAGCCCTACTTTCATCCTCGATGAAAGAGAGGGGCTTCTCGAATTCGAAGGTAGCTGCATTGAGCAAGAAGCTCCCTTCGTTTGTGTCCTCTCCTGATAGAGCCTTCCCCTTTTTACAGAAAGGGTTTGCGGCTGTCCTAAAGGCAGTCGAGGCCGGCAAGCCTTGCCCCTCCCTGGAGGAGTGTAAACCCTTGTCGCTGGCTCTACCTATGGACCACAAAGACTGGAAGGATGTCCATCTGACATTCTCAGTGGGAAAGTTGGAGGCTGATATTGCCGGACGGCAATTCGGCGAGGACCTCCCCAAGCTGTCCGAATCTCTTTTACGAAGAGAGTTCGAGACAAAAGAAAGACTGGCTGCCTCAATGTCTCATCAGACTACTCTTGAGACGATGGCAAGTGACCCCAAGGTCCATGAAATGTTCATGGTAGTGGCTAAGTCTCACCTAGCCACAGTGACGAAGGACCTTTATAGCTTCGTCAAGGCAAGGAGAGCTTGCAGGGAGTTCGTGTTCACCGGGGCTTCGGTGAGACACGAGCCAAGGAAGTTAATCTCCTCCAACATTTGGGGAAAAGACCTTTTCCCTACCGATGTGGTCAAAGAGGTTGTTGATAAGGCCGCCGTGGAGAATAGAAACCTTCTCCAGAAGTGGGGCCTGGCTATCAAAAGAAAATCTTCCCCGGATGAGGGTCCTCAACCAAAGAGGAAGAATATGAAGACTAGGCTACCATTTCGGCCAGCCAAGCTTTATAGACAGCAACAGCAACTGCAATTGCCTTTGCCTCCAGTGCCCCAGATGGTGGCACAAACCCCGACTGCCTTTCAGTGGGTACCCCAGGCGGTGCCAGGTCAGTCAACCACATTCGCCCCAACGTTCGAAGGACAGTCTTCTTCCTTTCGTGCAAAACCTAGAGGAGCAGCCAGAGGCTCGTCTAGGCGCCCCTCAAGGGGAAGGGGATTCAGAGGCGGTCGTGGTCAGGGAGGCAAGACCTCAGGACGGCAGTCCAAGTGAAATGATACCGGTAGGAGGGAGACTCATGAAATTTTGGGATCGCTGGACCTTCGATCCCTGGGCCCAAAGCCTACTCAAGAATGGACTGGGTTGGAGCTGGTACAGCACTCCACCCCCATGCCTTCGGTTTTTCCAACACTCCACCCCCATTTTGGAGGAGTACGTTCAAGAACTGTTGGAGAAAAATGTGATCCGAAAGGTGAAGTCCATCAAATTCCAAGGGAGGCTGTTTTGTGTTCCCAAGAAAGACTCGGAAAAGCTCAGAGTCATTCTGGACTTGTCACCACTCAACAAGTTCATAGTGAATTGCAAATTCAAGATGCTAACACTGCAACACATAAGGACCTTACTGCCCAAGAGGGCATACTCAGTCTCTATAGACTTGTCAGACGCCTATTGGCACATTCCAATCAGCCGTCGACTCTCCCCCTACCTAGGGTTCAGGCTACAACGGAAACTGTACGCCTTCAGAGCCATGCCATTCGGGCTAAACATAGCCCCAAGGATTTTCACGAAGCTTGCGAGCGCAGCTCTCAAACAATTACGCCTAAAGGGAATTCAGGTAGTAGCCTACCTGGACGACTGGCTGGTGTGGGCAGCATCCGAGACCGAATGCTTGCAAGCTTCCAGTCAGGTGATCCAGTTCCTAGAGTACCTAGGCTTCAAGATCAACAAGAAAAAGTCTCGACTTTCTCCATCCCAAAAGTTCCAGTGGCTGGGAATCCACTGGGACCTTTTGTCACACAGTTTCTCCATCCCAATGAAGAAAAGGAAGGAGATAGCGGGCTCTGTCAAGAGACTTCTAGATTCCGAAAGGATATCAAGACGCGAACAGGAGAGGGTACTAGGCTCTCTCCAGTTTGCTTCAGTGACAGACCCAGTGCTAAGAGCACAGCTAAAGGATGCAACCGGAGTTTGGAGAAGGTATGCATCAAACGCGCGAAGAGACCTGAGAAGACCAGTGCCGCCTCGGCTACGTACTCTTCTCAGACCTTGGTCCCAAGCCAGACATCTAAAGAAGTCGGTTCTTCTTCAGCCACCTCCCCCGTCGATGACGATTCACTCAGACGCCTCAAAGGAGGGATGGGGAGGTCACTCTCATCGGAAAAAAGTCCAGGGGACTTGGTCCAAGCTATTCAGGACCTTTCATATAAACTTTCTAGAAGCTATGGCAGTGCTCCTTACCTTAAAGAAAGTCTCCCCGCGTCACTCAATCCACATAAGATTGGTGACAGACAGCGAGGTGGTTGTGAGATGCTTGAATCGACAAGGGTCGAGGTCACCACCTCTCAACCAAGTGATGTTAGCCATTTTCCGATTGGCGGAAAAGAAGAAGTGGTACCTGTCGGCAGTTCACCTTCAAGGAGTCCGCAATGTGACAGCGGACGCTCTATCCAGGTTCACACCGATAGAGTCGGAATGGTCCTTAGACGCAGGATCATTTTCCTTCATTCTGAATCAAGTCCCAGAACTGCAAATAGACCTCTTTGCGACGAAAGACAACAAGAAGTTGCCCCTGTACGTGTCCCCGTACGAGGACCCCTTAGCGGAAGCAGTGGACGCAATGTCCCTCGACTGGAACAGATGGTCCAGGATTTATCTGTTCCCTCCTCACAACCTTCTGTTGAGGGTCCTCAACAAACTGAGATCCTTCAAGGGGGTAGCAGCAATAGTGGCCCACAAGTGGGCGAACAGTATGTGGTTCCCCTTGGCGTTGGAACTACAGATGAAGTTCGTGCCACTACCACATCCAGTTCTGACCCAGCGAGTCCAGAAGTCGACTGTCTGCGCTTCATTACAGAAAACCCAGACCCTGCAGCTCATGATTTTCTCGCCCTAGCGGTGAGAAAGCGCTTCGGGATTTCGAAAGCCATCATAGACTTCCTAGAGGAATACAAGTGCAAATCGACTAGAAGGCAATATGAGTCATCTTGGAGAAAATGGGTGGCCTTTGTAAAGGCAAAGAATCCGCAGGAGATCTCAACAGATTTCTGCTTATCTTTCTTCATCCACCTCCATGGCCAAGGATTGGCAGCTAACACGATTTCAGTGTGTAAATCGGCTTTGATGAGACCCATTTTATTTGCCTTCCAGATCGACCTAGGTAACGAGATCTTTAATAAAGTTCCAAAAGCCTGCGCTAGGCTCAGACCTTCAGCACCTCCAAAGCCCATCTCATGGTCTTTAGACAAAGTTCTTCATTTCGCCTCCTTGTTGAGCAATGAAGAATGTGCGTTAAAGGATTTGACGCGAAAAGTTATTTTCCTATTTGCACTCGCGTCCGGGGCCAGGGTTAGTGAGATCGTAGCCCTCTCGAGAGAGGCAGGTCGTGTTCAGTTCCTGGATGGGGGGGAGCTGAACCTGTTTCCGGATCCTACGTTTCTCGCCAAGAATGAGTTACCCACCAACAGGTGGGGTCCC
>NC_090744.1:74153843-74176343 GCF_036898095.1 Palaemon carinicauda | reverse complement strand
AAGAAAACACTACCGGGATCTGAAATATTAATCCTTTCCGATACTTTGAAAACTAACGGATTGTCTGTCACACAAGCTATTTATACAGTAGGCTCACATCAGCAATGTAATATCGAAGTCTGTAATCATTTAAATAACACTTTAGTAATTCACAAAAATCAACATATCTTGGATGTAGAAGTTTATAAACATCGTATTCTTACCGTTGCTGAAATCAATCACTCTCAATCAGTTGCGGATGAATCCCTTTTGCGATCTATTAAAAATAAAATCAGTAAGGACATTCAAGACGAAGAAATTCAGCAGAAAATTTTTGAACTTTTAACTAAATATACAGATGTCTTTTCCACTACGGATGGATCCTTAGGAAAAACAGATGTGATTGAGCATCAAATAAGGTTAAAAGACAAGCAGAAAATTATATATGTACCCTCGTACAGACTCCCTATGAAATTCCAGAATGAAATAAATGATGAAGTAGGTAAAATGTTAGAGGAAGGAGTCATTAGAAAATCAAATAGCCCTTAAAATTTTCCTTTAATAGTTGTACCGAAAAAAAAAAACGAACATGGCGTATCTGCGTCGACTTTCGTCGTCTAAACGAGGAAACGATCCCTGATCGATTCCCAGTGCCATGTACTGACGATATTTTGTCTTTGTTAGGTCAGAATAAATATTTTACCAGTTTGGACTTACTTAAAGGCTTTCACCAGATATCATTAGAAGAAGATAGTATCCCATACACAGCCTTCAGCACAGCCAGGGGACATTATGAATTTTTACGGATGCCTTTTGGTTTACGTTGTGCTCCTATAACATTTACAAGAATGATTAACATAGTGTTTGGAGACTTGTTAGGGGATATATTGCATGCCTATATGGATGATCTTGTAATCTTTTCCAACACCTTAGAAGAACATCTACGTAAGTTAGAACTAGTACTACAGAGATTAAGACAACATAACTTAAGGGTAAAGATTAGTAAGTGTGAATTTTTCAAAACAGAATTGATATATTTGGGTTTCATGGTGTCAAGCCAAGGTCTTAAAGTAGTCCATGATAAGGTGTCGGCTATACGTAATTTTCCCATACCTACTAATGTCAAGGGAATACAACAATTTCTGGGTTGTAGTGGATATTACAGGCGTTTTATACGCAACTATTCAATAATAGCCGCTCCTTTAACTGATCTTACGAAGAAGGGCGTAGATTTCATATGGTCTGAGCAACATCAACAGGCGTTTAATACTTTGAAAGATGAACTGAGTAGTTCTCCTATCTTAAAATTTCCTGACTTCGGTAAGGAATTCTTCATTGCAACAGACGCCTCAGACTTAGGAGTAGGAGGGGTATTGCTTCAGCAATATGATAAACAGTTTTTCCCGATAGCTTTCTATTCTCGAAAATTGAGAACTTCCGAAGGTAAGTATGCAGTAATAGACAAGGAAGGACTAGCTATTGTTAATTCGCTAGTGCATTTTAAGTTCATAATTTACGGTTATCCCGTTAAGGTTCTTACTGACCATAAACCACTAACAGAGTTCTTTAAAGGCTTCAATCACAGCCCTAAACGAACTCGGTGGCATTTGATCATTCAAGATTTTGGCGCAAGAATCGGGTATTTACCTGGGAAAGCAAATATCATTGCGGATGCATTATCACGCAACCCCGTGTCATCTTGTACGGAGCCTTTAGCTGAATTAATAGATATATCAACATCCATGCCTATTGTAAAAACAATATCTGAACAAGAAGATTTAGGCTGGAGTGCTGAATTGTTACAGACTAAGCAAAGAAAAGATCAGAAAATAGAAACAATTATAAATGCTTTGAAAGGCAATCATAAAGAAAAGGAATATATAAAGTATAAGCAGCAGAATTATATAATCAAAGATAATATTCTGTGTAGGACTGTGACAAGGAAAACCCGCAATACACCACATGTAACTAACGACCAGGTAGTAGTACCAATCTCACTTATTTCCACTGTCCTGAATTGGTTGCATTCAAATCCATTACATGGACACCCTGGGTTCTCATTAATGTCACAGAAAGCCAAATCATTGTTTTATTGGCATACAATGCTTACAGATATAAAAAGACACATAGCTAATTGTCGCACATGTCAGGAAAACAAAGGGCATACGAAAACACCTGTCAGCCTAGGAGGTTATCCTGTGCCCAATCAACCCTTTGAAAGAATACATTTAGATTTGTTAACAGGATTTTACGAGTCAGACAGAGGAAATAAGCACCTCTTAGTAATTATAGATGCTTTAACACGATATACAGAACTAATAGCGCTTAAAACTAAAACTGCGATTGAATGCGCTAGGAAGTTTTATGAGTGTTACATTTGTAAACATGGAATTCCACACATGATAATCTTAGACTCGGGTGGTGAATTTAATAATCACTTTCTTACCTCATTGTGTGAATTCCTCAACATAAAGAAGATTAATACCATGATATATCACCCAGAGTCGAATGGGCTAGTGGAAAGAGCAAATGGGAAGATATTAAATATATTGAGGGTAACACTAGGGGGATCAGACCCCAACTGGGATATTGCAATACCGGCGGCACTGAGTACTCTGAATCATTCATATCATATATCAATTAAAATGTCACCGCATGAAGCATTGTATGGTACCCCAGTTAGAACACCTTTCCATGTATTAACGCCTACAACTAATCTATCAAATCCTTTAAAAGAATGTATAAATGCAAGTATAAGTTGATATGATATCCTTCGAAAGAATTTAGAAGAATCCCAAATCATAATGAAAAGGAATCATGATAAAATAGCGAAACCAACTAAAACATATACCGTGGGTGATAACATCTATATTCAAATCAATGTCAGAAAAGGGCTCAACTATAAACTAACACCTAAGTTTGAAGGCCCATTTAACATTTTGGAAACATTAACGGCCAATAGGTTTAGAATTCAAAACGTAGCCCAACCCACGGATGAGAGAATAGTACCATTGTCTCACATAAGAAATTAAAAAGAAAAGAGAGGAAAAGAAGTGAGGGAAAATTTTATTTTATGTGATTAAAAGTTTTCTTTTTAATACAGGAGTAATTACATATATTTTTTCTCGTTACAGGTTTCCAAGATGAATTTTTTGTTGTTGGGAGTGATATTGTTCGCTCAGACATTTTTCTCGTATGGGATGAGTTCTAAGACTAAAAATATATATTTTAAATATGGCAATATAGTTGAAAGACAAGAAGACATTTTTATTACATCAACCAACGTAATTGTCGAAGTGCATATGCAAGCAATTTTTCTTCAAGAGAATGATGTCACTAGCTTAAGAACCGCCATTTCAAGGTTTTCTGCATCATTGGATGAGTTGCATAGAAGACATTTTCATTTGACTACTAAGAGTTTGCTTGGATCAACATTAAAAGTTGCAGAGATGCTATCTGATGACTTGAAAAATAAGACTGGAGAGACAGGATCTTTGGCTTATGACCTTTTGATGTGGACTGTAGGACACGAACATAAAGAAAGACGGAATCCGTTCATTTATGCTGCATTAAGCATCTTTGGGTCTGTTGCAAGTTTAGGTTTAGGAATTTCCAATCGTCTTAAAATTAGTAATCAAAATAAGAAAATTGAGTTCTTGACTCATAGAGATGAATTGATTATGTCAGAACTAAGGGATCAGTTAGCTTCAATCAATAAAACTATGGATTTGTTAATTGAACATTCAGATAATATCGTTCAAATTATGGAAGTACAGGATTTGTTGGCAACATTAACGTATTATGATTCAAAGATAGATCACATACATAACAGAATTGCACATTTCATTGAGAAATCCAAGGATTATGTAGAAGCTATCACGTTAGCAACTAAAGGTGTATTGTCGCCCCATTTGTTGCCTATACGTTACTTAAAATTAGTTCTGGAGAACGGAAGGGATAAACTAGGCTATGTTCCTTTGTTAGACGAACATAGGTTAGAATTTTGTTACAGCCTAATTACAGTAAACGTAGATAATAACAAGATTAGGATTACAATTCCCTTTGATTCTTCTGATGCCTGGCAATCTTACAGGATATCACCATTTCCGACTTTCATGACGAATCACTCAAATCCAGTAATATCCAGTTTGACAGGACACGTATTGATTTCCCCAGACAAGGAAACATATACGGTCATTAAAGACTTAAATCAATTAACTCACTGTTCAGACGCAATGGATAGAAAAATATGTACAGCTGACTCATTTGAATTCCGTAAAAACTTAATGGATTCATGCGAGTTAGGTATAGTGCTAGACGGTGCTCTCTCCCATACAAGTGAAAATTGTCTGGATAAGCTTTATCCCTTTGACAATAAAGAATTCAATTGCAGACTGAATAATGGCTCGTGGATACGATACGACAAGGACGGCTTCAATGTATCATGCCCTGACGGATCCACATCCTTCACCCACATCTTCGTCGCAGCAGATGGTTGTATCGGGACTTCCCCGAATTCCATGGTGACTGGTCTACGGACAATCATCAGAGAACGAGCCTACTTCGCGAACTTCACGTGCACCTCTACAATGCCAGCACTTCCTCTCCCATACAACGGAAATGTGGCAAAGCGGTTGATGAAACTTACCGAAAAGGACCACCTGTCACCGACTTATAAAGAAATTCTTCACCCCATACTACTGGCTGGTTTGTGTTTCACGGTGGTGATATTTATCGCCGTGAACATCCTTGTTTGGCGTAGGTTACGGCACAGCAAGCAGCTAAAAAGGAATGAGTTGCATAGCCCTGACAATACCCCCTATTTAATCCAGTTCAAAGCTGTTTGAGTGGCCACCTCATTCGCTAAGGGAGTAATTTGTCGGGAAGATGTTTGTATGAAAAGCTGATTAGTACGCTAGTAATATGTAATTAAAGAAATTCTCTACATTTGCATTGTTAAAAATACATTTAAAAACAACATTTAAAAAATAAATAAAATAAAAAAGGATATAAATCATTTTTTTCTCTCGGCATCTAATAAAAATATACAAGCCGGAATGTTAAAAAAGAAAAGAGAGAAAAAAAAATAAAATAAAATAAAATATATAACAGAATCTATGGGCATCTAATAAAATATATCAGCCCTATATATAAATATATATATATATATATATGTACGAAACCATGGTACGTGTACGTACCAGGAATTCGTGTTTGTGCACTAAAAATTGAGTATCTTGTTTCTGACAAAGGTAACAATTATTCTTTATCAAGTTACCGAATCATATGTAAGTCAGAATTTATTTTGTTTTATGGTACCATGTAATCATTTGCTAGCAATGTACCATATATATGATCTTGGTTTTATCATGCATTTTTCTTTTTGCTTTGGTAATATCTTTTTTGTATGCATTATTGTTATTATTTTTTGATGTGCCTATTTTGGACATTCGTCCTCAGTTGATTATGGCTAAAGTTAAACAAAGAATAATGCGTATGTCCAGTCACACCTAATAACCATGTTTCGGCTTGTTGTTAAATTTTTGTAAAAAAAAATTGAGATAGCTGGCCGAGCTAATGTAATGATTAGAATAGTTAATATTACATGTTTAAAACAAATGACGTAATATGTCATGTTGGTTGGAAGAGCTAACCCTGGGATTTGCTGTAGTCATTCAAATTGTAAACAGGACGTATAATGCAAACCTCGGCAAATTGACATTCTTTCTTAACGTCAACACATTGTCTCCTCGTGTGAAAGTTTGTGACGTCACCGGATGCAGGTGTCTTCCGATTCCGTCACGTGGCTAAATTAAACCAAGCATACGATATCTGTGATATCGATAATTTATTCAGTTCATATCTAAACTTCACCAGAATTGGTCATCTGGACCAACACAGCTTCCTCCAGTGATGGAGATGTTTAACTCTGTTGTTTTATAGAATAAAACTTAAAAACTATTAAGATGTATTCAGTTAATCCATTTAAATACATCTGAAAACAACTCATACTCAAATGTGTGCTTAAGACAGTAGCACGCCAATATATATATATATATATATATATATATATATATATATATATATATATATATATATATATATATATATATATATATATATATATATATATATATTCATATATATATGTATATGTATATATATATATATATATATATATATATATATATATATATATATATATATATATATATATATATATATATATATATATATATATATATATATATACATATGTGTGTGTGTGTGTGTGTGTATGTGCGTGTGATTATCACTTTAGGAGTAAACCAAGGTGAAGTAATCACAGTCGAATTTACTTATAAGAATCTAACTATAATGATATACATCTAAACTCGCATCTTCATTAAATGAAATGAATTATAGAAAGCGTTGGCATGTTATCAACTCCATACCTTCCTGTAATTCCCTACGATATATCCAAATAACCAGACCCTTAGGCACAGATATTGTTGTGAACTCCCGGACTGTTGTGTAACACAATTACGCAGAAATAAACAATTAAATCTGATCAAATTTCATACAAACAACTTATAAGAGTTATTTTTTTAACCAAAACCAGTTCCAGGACACACACACACACTCTCTCTCTCTCTCTCTCTCTCTCTCTCTCTCTCTCTCTCTCTCTCTCTCTCTCTCTCTCTCTCTCTCTCTCTCTCTCTCTCTCTCAACTTTTCAGCCTCCTAAAAAATTCCAGAACCAAACAATGAAACTCATTCTATGTTGTCATGCCTCCACTAGAAGTGTAAAAAGGCAACACGAACACTGTCTCCCTCCTCTCGATAAGAGAATATACTCCAATGTCACCTACTTCAATATCTAATGACTGTATTACCCTCATCTTTCTTCTCACTAATCACACTTCATCAGAACTTCTCTGGATCTAGAAACACCTCGTCCAAAACTACGCCAGGGTGGACGTACAATATACTCAATTTTTTTTTTTAATAAGGTGCATTTGCACCGACCCGCAGCAGTTCCCTTTCAGCTCGGAAAAGTTTCCCGCTATTTGATTGGTTAGAATTATCTTGCTCAACCAATCAGCGATCAGGAAACTTTTCCGAGCTAAAAGGGCACCCCTGCGAGACAGTGAAAATCTTCCTCACTAAAAAGAATTGACCATAGTTAGTACTGTCTGCTCAAGCATTCGAGGGCTTGACATCAACATCGTAGCAGAGAACGTGGATCATAGCATTTTACCTTGGCAGACTCATGTGCTGCCAATCTCTTACACTCCAATCTCTAACAATGACTTGCCTCAACTTCAAGAACAAAGTTCATTGGAGACCATCGACAGACAGTCCTCGTCCCTCAATTTATCGCATCACCTCTACACGGACGGCTCTCTGCAGAGGCATGTCAGTGCTGGATGAGCTATTTTCTCCCCCACTTTGGAACCCCCGCCAGAGGGCTGGACAGGCTGTCGACTCCCAAACTCATCAAGCTCCATGTATTGTGAATTACATGGACTTCTATATGCAGTTATTCTAATCACACGGACCCAAAAAAAACGGCTTTATTATCTGCGACTCACAACCAGCACTCCAAGCCCTTTCATCTCACAAGCCAGCATACCAGCCCCTGGTTACACAAATACACAAATACTTAGGGAACTAGACACGGCCAACATGAGCTTCATGTCAGTGCACTTCATATAAACTCCCTCTCACGTGGGTCTCCTGGCTAACATCTCGCAAAGACTGCCTTCAACTGGATCCTCTAGAGGCTAATGCTCTCACTCCATCTCTCCGGAGCTGCAGAAAAATGGTGCACCAAGCTGCTCGGTCACCTACTCATCGTCTTAGTAATGCCGACAGAGCCACCAGTGTATCAATACAGCATTGTGACCACTTCCTCCTTCACCAACACAAGTATCGCCGCTTTGGACTCATGGTTCGTAGAAATAACGTGGTATGTGCGCTTCTTCGGTTGGGTTGGCGACCAGTTTGGCAGGTGGCTGATCAAGATGGAGTTCATTATTTCTCCTCATGTAGGTTATGTGACGCACCCAACACCAATACCCTGGAATACTATTGCCTGAAATATCCACTTGTCAGTGACACATTACCACAAAGACTCATGGTAGCTGATATATATAAAAATTTATTGACATATGATAATTTGCTCGATGATATCCTCATGCGCCATCCTCACTATGGGGGATACTGAATAATCAACTATTGTAATATTAACTGAAGATAGGTACAACCTACCTACGAGATCAAACTGAATTTCACTTTGTATTCCATATGAATTCCTTTGTAAAATCTATAATATATGGATATGAATAATATTATCTTTAATATGTACTTAAATGTTGTCTAAATTTTATTTTGTATTCTTTTGGCATAACTTAATTACAATGTAGATGTAAACAATATTACTGTTACCATCTCTCTCTCTCTCTCTCTCTCTCTCTCTCTCTCTCTCTCTCTCTCTCTCTCTCTCTCTCTCTCTCTCAGTTTTTTCACATCAGTCCTGTTCTATATGATGATTTTGACCTTTTTGTAGGTCTCTGAAAACCGACTTCAATGGTGGGGAGTGACAGTCTTTTTTTTTTCTTTATTTCTTTCTTTTGGTGAACGAGTTAGGGGTCTAACAAATATAAATACAGTGTATCTGTTTTGGTTTAATGGAGCATTTCTTTAAAAAGCAATAATTTTTCCATGTCTGGAGCGAGCAGACCTTCATTTCGTTTCCAAAAGAACTGGCTTACATATTTTCAACATGTAATTAGTAGTGTTTAAATATGTTAGCCATTTTAAACTACAGAGAAAAAATATCACCTATTTTTAGGAGGAATAAACTTACCATCAATTACGAGTCTCGGGGATAACGGAGTTTTTTTTCCTAATTACTCTAGTTTAAATTTGTAATGGATCATAAAAAAACATGGTAATTCATCTTGACTTGCTCTTAACAAATACCTAAATTTTCGTGTAAAGCATTTTTCAAGCCATATGTGTTGTGGTCTTGTCACACCAAAATCTCATTTTATTTCTAGGGAAGTAGGGACTTTAACCTCCCTCATACTGACAAGGTGATACAATTTTCTATCGATGTATCACTCATTACAAAAAATATCTGTTATACTTTTTGTGACATGTTCTTGGTACAAGAAATTATATCGGTCTACTCATCTCTTCTGGTGTTGAAATAAATTTTTCTAAAAGTAAATAAAATCTAATGATTTAAAAGATTATAACATTTCTTGAATATGGTTGGATTGTTATGAATATTGTATATTATACAAGTATTACGGAAAAAAGGGTAACCAACTCTTTATTTCTCATCAAACACAAATCATCAAAATTTTTGTATTTGAACGATCTAATACGAACCTGTCTTCAATTATGGAAAGGAATTATCTTTTTCTTTTAGATTAGACCGGGCCTTTGGACCTCTTAAGGTAAGCTTCTCTAATGTAGCCATCTTTACATAAAATCTACGGCATAATTCTGTTCATTCCATAACTTTCAAAGTAGATTAATCTCTCTCTCTCTCTCTCTCTCTCTCTCTCTCTCTCTCTCTCTCTCTCTCTCTCTCTCTCTCTCTCTCTCTCTCCTAATTTCACTGCAATTTTTAATGAAGATATTTTTTTTTTAATGATGATGATTTTTTTGTGAGTTTCCAGACTTTGTACACGAATGACTTCGGATGACCTTCATTATTGAGGAATCTTTTATTTATAAAATAGAAATTAAGGAAATGAAGATAAAGTTCTCCCTGATGCCAGGGACTGATATGATTTTCTTAATAAAGGTTTTTCCTTAGATATATCTAGCTTTTCCTTTTTACAACAAGCCAAAAAGCGATTTTTGCCGGTGAAAGAGATGACTTTAATATAATTAACTGAATAATGCACATTTGATTTGGATTTTATTACAGTGAAAAAATTTCGTTTTTTTTTTTTTTAGCAGAGGATTAGGTTATATGCAATTTCTTTTCGAAGTGAATTGTAATTGTACTATATAATTGACATTAATTAGTCTTATGGTGAAAGAAATTGCGTAATTTTATGAGATCATTATATGAAGAAGACTAAAATTATTGCCAGATCATTGCTCATAAGCGTCTATAACGTTTAAAATGCTTTAATTAGAATAAAATTACTACAAGATCTTTGTTCAGACAGCAAATATAACGTCTAAAACGGTTACAGAAGACTCAATTCTTCGGTGACATTTCTTTTCAAGACACTTCCAAAGTATCTTTGCTTTTTTCCCCTAACTTCGTCCACTATTTTTCGTATGCAACGGAATTTTCCTTCTCGATGCTAGTGTAGAGGAACTTTCCCTTTTGCTCTTGAATAAAGTACTTGGAGTTTCCTTGTCCCATGTGTCGAAAAAAAGGAAAGAAATCTGTTTGAAGATACGATTTTTTTTTCGTTCCCTCTAAGACATTGTATACGTCTTTTCACCAATTATGGCATAGATTTAATCCATTAAGCCTTCTCTTGTTTGCAAACATATTTTTCCATTTTATTATAATAAAAACAAATATTTTAAGGGTATTAGCAAAAATATAATTTGGAAGATCACATTAGATCACTGAGCACAGCTTGAGTTTTATGAATAATGTTTGAACTTTTATAAGTAAGATGAATATGGAATGCTGTCTACCTTTCTTTGCTATGTATACTTGAATTCATTTTCTTATATCACATACATTGCCCTCTGGTATCATGATGTTGGCATTCCTTTACATATTGTCTTTTCATTAGTTATATTTTGGTTGAGGCTCGATCAATTCAATATACTTCTGGGTAATACAATCAACAAAAAAAAAAAAAAAAAAATACAGTCTTTGTCTTTGGTAGAAATTCGATTCCATGCATGATACATTACATAAAATTCAACAGCAACTATACTATTATCTTGTTTTTTTCTTCTTCTTTTTTCTTTTTTGTAGCATACTGAACAACACAGACTTTCTATAAAATCTACAGTAAGTCACTCTAATATTTGTACATGACAAACTATACTCATATATACGAAGTATAGGTCTCTTTATTGTATTCATAGTTCTAAATACTTAAGTGATTCTACCTTAATAATCCTTTCTGATAAAAATAATATTTTCTCTTACATTGCATATTCCGTTCTCACTATCTCTATCGTTCTTCTATTTATTTTGAGAACAACATCGTGTGATATTCCATGCATTCTTGTAAACAAGCATAGCAAATCCTGCGATGTTCTGCTAGTGTGGACAGTGTTATTAGCATACTCTAGGTAGGCTAATCATCCTATCACCAATCCAGTCCAATACTTCTCCGCCATCTTAAACTGCTCTATGCCTTACATAATGTATATTTGACAAAACACTCCCTTGGAGTACTCTGCAGTTAACTAGGAATTAATTTGATAGGATTCCGCAAACATTAACTTTGTACTTCCTATGCTCATGAACAGACTTAATGAAATTTACCTACTTAAGAGGAATCTCAAAAGAATTTGCCAGTACACACTATCAAAGGTTATTCATACTCCACAAATGCCATCAGATGTTGATTTATAAATTCTAACCACTGCAGCACATGTCTTGAAATGAGTATTTGGTCATTGCAAATTCTACCTTTTCTAATTCATGCATGTTCATATGTGTGTTTGTGTTTGACGTGTGTTTGTCTGTCTCTACCAGTCAGAAGTCGGAACATAAGTAGTAACAGCAATCAAGGATTTACTAGTAAAATATCAGTTTCATATCAGGCAGATATCTCTAATCCCCCCCCCCACCTCCCTTATCAGGTGACACAATTGATACCTTTTAACTCAAATTAGCGGCAATGACTCTGTATGGGATAAAATCAACCCAATACACTGATGAGTGAAAAAGCAAGCATTTTCTGGAGAAAAACTTATGAGTAAAAACATAAAGTAAAGTAGAAAAATGTAGCAAATGCTTATCAATATCATGCTTATATAGAAATAAATTTGTATCCCATACTGAGATCGAATCCTAGCCCCTAATTATGATGAAAAAGGTAATTAAGAGCAGCTAGCTATCGGAGTCCAACTTATTTTAGAGCCTCTAGTGCCGTGATAGGTAACAGCCTTGTATTTGAAGGCTTTAATGGTTCAAAGACTTAAAGCAGCTCATGAGTAGCAGACACAAGGGACAGTGACATTGCCATACATACGATTATCAGCACACAAGTCCCTACCCCCACCAAATCAAAGACCAAAGAGGGCCATGTAATGTCTCATGATAACTCAGAAGATAGAGCTGGAGGCTTTTCAAACACCAAACCTTAGCTCACAAGAATGGTTAGGTACAGTGACCTAAGGAAAAAATGACTTTAGTTGAGACTCGATCCCAAGTTTAGCGATCAAAAGTACGGAACGACACTCCATAGAAGAATACAACTCATATAAAGGGCCTAATGATCCATCCCATTATGAAATGGAAATTTATCCATATAAATCCTGATTTGCAGATAGCACTTATGTTCTGACTTCTTTTAGAGCCTCTGGTGGCATGGATGGAAGGGACCTGGCCTTTCACTTGAAGCGGCTAGGGTTTGATCCCAAGTATAAGGGAGAGATTTATTTCTGTTTGAACACGATATTTTGTTGATTTTCATCCATATATATATATATATATATATATATATATATAAAGATATATATATATATATATATATATATATATATATATATATATATATATATATATATGTATATATATATATATATATATATATATATATATATATATATATATATATTTATACACACACATATATATATATATATATATATATATATATATATATATATATATATATATATATATATATCTATATATAGGTATATATATATATATACATATATATATATATATATACATATATCTATATATGTATATATATATATATATATATATATATATATATATATATATATTTACATACATATATATATACATATATATATATATATATATATATATATATATATATATATATATATATGTATGTATATATATATATATATATATATATATATATATATATATATATATATATATATATATATATATATATATATACATATATATAAGTATACATATACATATATATATATATATATATATATATATATATATATATATATATATATATATATATATATATATTTATATATATTTATATATATATATATATATATATATATATATATATATATATATATATATATATATATATACTGATGAAAATTGGGACAGATTATCAACATTGGTTTTATGTATTTAGCGAATGGGTATTTACGATTAGTTTCAAGGCTAAAAAAATACGTATACATTACATTAGAAAAGTAAAAATCAGTTGAAAAATATTATACATGTTAAACATTACAAAATCCATTTGGGTTATTATTATGTAAATATAAATGTTAAAACTTCAACTTCTGAAATCTTTTATTGAAGAAATTTAGAATATAATTTGATAAATCAAGAGAGACAAACATATTAAGCTATCAATTAAGAGAAAAAACTGAGTGTCTTAGAAGAAAAAATGCCACATAAGGAAGACTCGCTTTAGGCAATATTAAAGGTACAAAGGATAATTGTTTTCATTTAGCTTGGGTACTCGTATAGATGAAAGAGTTTCTAAATGAGGAAGTGGCACTCCGATTTTTCTACGAATATTTTTGATATTTTTTTGAAAGTTTTTAATTATCTCTAAGTAATCTCTCGAATTCTATCTCTTACACAGAGATGTTGTACGGGAAAATCTTAATAAACAACGTGGATATAGCCATTTAGAGTGCAGTGGCCTTTAACTAAATGTCTGGGCCAGGCGATTAGTGTAGTGGACTTTTTAATTTTATTTACACTGTATTGTCGTAAGACGAAACTTACCCGACCCATTATTAATTCAAACCATTTTCCAGTCATTCCTTTTTATTAACAGCATATATTTTATGGGGCCGGGATCAATAACTCCAATACCAATAAATATATTCAAATAAAATATTAATGGATTATATATATATATATCTTTATATATATATATATATATATATATATATATATATATATATTTACATACACACACACACACACACACATATATATATATATATATATATATATATATATATATATATATATATATATATATATATATATTACATACACACACACACACACACATATATATATATATATATATATATATATATATATATATATATATATATATATATATATATATATATTTACATACACACACACACACGCATATATATATATATATATATATATATATATATATATATATATATATATATATATATATATACATATATATATATATATATATATATATATATATATATATATATATACATATATAAAGTTTAATGCAACAGAAGAGATAACTTATGCTGAAAACTATTTAGGTCCTTGACCAAATTTAAATCCTCGAGTCGTTAAAAAAGCATTTCAAAATGAGAGTAGAAGTCGGCATATTTCGGTCTGTAAGAGTGTAATTTGAAATCTAAGCAAAATGATAACGAAAACTTTTCTATTTTAGAGAGAACATAATTAAATAGAAAGATAGTAAATGCAGCAATTTCTATTCTTATAAATGAGAACAACACCAATCGCTTTCTGTTTATTTTGATGTCTTAGTTGTACAGAGGAGACGTATTCATTTACAAAACCGTTAAAAAGTTTCTGATTAACAAAACGGTCCATAATAGCTAAATCCTGAAATAGCTGTTCCCTTAGGGGACAAAGATTAGTACGTGAATTTTCGACAAGTTCCTGCTTCGTCTCAATCTCACCTCCTGAGTAGATCATCCATGGCGTTTTTGTAACATTCAGTGTGATATAACATGGTCTTTTGGAGCGTGACCCTAACAAATATAAGGTGTTCTCCGTTCAAAAGACATTACTGCAATAAATCTAAATCACATTAGGCTTTCTCTTCTCTCAAAGTCAATTTCTCCAATTTTCTCGAGATGGTCAGGGGTCACAGGTGGATAGCGATTTTGGAGTTGCGAAAAGTGCTGAACATGGTGACATCTCAGGCTTCACGTGACGAGAAAGACGAAAAGAATTCGATTCAATATCACGGACGTATGCAATGATTACAGGTGAAGATACTGTATGGAGTGGAGCAGGGCCCCAAAACCTCAATACAAGGCCATAATTTCTTTCTGAAACGTTTCGAACATTGCCATGTTCATCCCCAATCTCTAAAAATTAAAAATATAAAATTATTAGAATTTGCACCATATTTTCAAAACAAAGTAAAAGAACATTAAAATGGGTTAAGCATTATTGAATTTGCAAATAAAGAATAAAATATGGTAAAAACAAAAGACAACAGATCCAGTATTCACCAAACCATCCAAATGAGAATATGAAGAACTAATGATAAAAAAACGATACCAACGTAAGACTTCAGTTGTACTAGGTAAAGAGGAGAAGCGGAGGCGTAAGAGTTCAAAGAATGAACAAACCGTTGGATGTATAAAGTCTCAATGGTAGTTAGAAAATAACTATGGTTGGCTCCACCAATAATTGATTTTTTTTTTATTATTTACCTCTATTTTTTATATAATTCCTTAAATTGGAGAATTTTTCAATAACTAATCTCTGACCAGTTTTAAAATTGTATCGCATATGGCTACAATAACTCATCTGTAACAACCTACGGCAAGATCCAACATAGATACCGAGACATCTCTTGACGCGTCTGTCCAGTATAACAACAAAAAATGCCACTACCAAAGAGCCACATGGTAAAGTTACATCATTGTTTGAATGACGTATGTCTACATCACCCAATTAATTCCTGACATTGGAGCATATATTTTACACAAATGGTATATCCCTTTAAATATCAACTATCTATGGTAAACAGGAAAATCATATTTTGATATTCTTTGAAAACTATACCTTATATTATCACACAAGAGATCATCAGAAGTATATATATATATATATATATATATATATATATATATATATATATATATATATATATATATATATATATATATACATATATATATATATATATATATATATATATATATATATATATATATATATATAAATATATATATATATATATATATATATATATATATATATATATATATATATATGTATTTGACATTTTTCTCCGTCTAAATGTGCAAAATTTATCATTCATCAAATGATAGGTGTAAACATACTAATTAGATTCGATGATAAAAATAGGATGATTCAAATTCCAAGTAAAAAACAACTTGAACTCGACATGTATATGTACAGAAATATTGTCGTTGACTTTCATATGTTTTTGTGGCTAAGAGGTACATCACTGTTGTTACAAGTTTCCTGGACCAAGGGTTGATTCCCGGCCGGTCAGAAGCTATTGCCTTTGAGTCATTCCGCCTGCAGTTCTGATCCAGGGGGCGGTAAGAGCATTCAGACATTAATGCATTAGAAATATAGGTGTTGGTTTACTTATCGATAAGGATATTCCCACTCACCAAAATGTTCTGAGGACCATTCCAGATTTTGGAGATGATCAGTGACCTGACCTACGTTATTAAAATACCAGGAAGAAGAAGAAGTGAAAGGAAGGCATATTAACTTCGTAAACGATACTGCAAGCACCGAACTTCAACAAGAAATTCTTTATTCAAGTAGATTCATCAGACAATGGGATTTGAGCTGTCCTATTACAAGAGGCAAGGAAGGAATTCTTCACCCGGTCTGTTTTATGTCTTCGAAACTGAAGAAGCATCAATGAGCCTACTTGATAGTTGAAAAGGAACTGCTAGTCATAATCATAATGTTATGCATGTTTGAAGTTTATGTGAACTGATCACAGAATGAAGAATTTGAGGTTTATTCAGATCACAATCCTTTAACTTTTGTTAATAAAAGGACGAATAATATTTAAAGGCTAACTAGATGGTCATTATGTTTGCAACCATATTGTAGTAATGTAAAGCATATATCAGGTAAAGATAATGTGGTTGAAGATTATTTATTTTTGGGCTGAATTGATGGATCCAAGCGATGTATACCCATCTCGTAAGATAAGTTCCACTCATGTAGGATTAAGTAAATGTATGAAATTACATAAAAATGTTGTCATTCCTTTATTTTTATTTTCATTCAGTTCCATATGTGTTAATTTACCTCGTTTTAAAGAATTAAATTTTCATTTCATATAGTTTTGTTACGAAGTCTTATGTAACTTGTTTAAAAGTACGTATGACACACATGGTGGGCATTGCATCCTCTTTCCCCGTGGTTGGATGTTGCAGGATGATTCTCGACTAGAAATTATTGGTCTCTTTTTGCTACAAGGGGAGGTGGGCAAAGTTAGCTTAGAGAGTTGCCTCGCCAAGCGACGATATTACACTACTTCCATAATGCCAAGTTGGCAACCTTGATGCTGCTAGAGCCAGAATGTATTAACTAGAATTTTTTAGAGTGAATTAATATGATATATATATATATATATATATATGCATATATATACAGTATATATATATATATATATATATATATATATATATATATATATATATATATATATATATATATATATGTATATATATATATATGTATATATATATATATATATATATATATATATATATATATATATATAAATATATATATATATATATGTATATATATATATATATATATATATATATATATATATATATATATATATACATTTATATATATATATATATATATTTATACATATATATATATATATATATATATATATATATATATATATATATTCATATATATATATATATATATATTTATATATGTGTGTGTATATACATACATATATATATATATATATATATATATATATATATATATATATATATATATATATATATATATATATATGTGTGTGTGTGTGTGTGTGTGTGCGTGTGTGTGTGTGTGTGTGCAGCTTAACCTTTTATCGAAATCAATCAGTACTCAGACGACAGAAGTTTATCGTTGGTTATCTGAGGTGCTGAGGACGACGGTCGAAGTGCTTTAAAGATTCCGTGTGTACACTATACTTCCAGTGGAAAACAGAGAGTGATAAGTTTATACACGGAACTTAAGTCTTTGCAGAAATCTTTCACAAAAACTGTGGTTCATTATCTAATTCGTGCTAAAAATGCAGCTGCTGCTTTGAAAACTGCCGGTAAATTGATAAGTGATAGCTTACTGGTTGCGATGGTGATGAAAGGATTGTCCTTAGAATTCAAATAGTTTTCTACAACAATTGTTCAAAAAGACAATCACTTAACATTTGGTGAATTCAAAGTAAATTGCCACAGCTACAAAGAAACTGAATAGTTTTGTTATAATGAATCTGAGAGTGTATTGAAGATCGATGTACAAAACCTCTTGCAAGGTAAAGGTATGATTGTCAAAAAGAAGGCCCTAAACGTGGAAATCCTGAGTGAGAAAGCAGCCTCTTCAAACCCCTCTTACAAGCAGAAGCAATGGTGCAATGTATGCAAAAACCGTATCCGTGGCACTAGGTATTATAGAAGGAAGAACAAAGGCTCTCTTACTAATAGAGAAAAGGTTGAAGATTCTCATTCAATTTGTTTCAAAATGTCAACCATATGACTACTGTTAGATAAAAATAGCTGGCCTAAGTATCTTACTGACTATGTATCACTAACGTTTATATTAATCATGTGAGGTATATACCGCCAACGAATTATGATGCTATGAGATGCAAAGAATCTAATGAGTAGGGAAAAGCTATGGATTCAGAGATCCAGTCACTTGTTGGAAAGGATACTTCTGAAGTGGTGGTGGAAGATGCATTTTTGCTACCAAGTTTGATGCAGGTGGACATGTAAAATACAAGGCAAGGTTGTTGACAGAAAGAAAATGTATATTATACAGAAACTTTTTCCCCGATGGGTCATATGGCACCTATCAGAATGTTAATGCCAGAACGTTTAGAAGAAAGTTTATTTGTGCATTAAATGAATGTGAAAACTGCCTACTTAACTACAAAGATTGATTGCGAATTTTATGTTACCTCAATATGACGGTTATAGTGAAAATATTAATGGTGACGAAAAATTAGTTTGGATATTAAAGAAGGCATTATACGGGCTAAAATTCAGTGGTAGAAACTGAAATAGTTTATTAAGGTTATTCATCTTCAAATGAATTTGAGCAATCGGATGCGAATCCTCGTGTTTACAGGAAGATAACTAAGATTGGCAGAGTAATTATAATTTTCTTATTGCAGCTAGTAATGTAACTCTGTTGAAGGGTGTTGAACAATCTTAGTTGAGTAAAGTTATAATGAAGGATCTAGGTGAATTGAGATAGTACTTAGGTATAGAGTTCAAAACTAAGGATACTTTAATTACTAGCCAAACTGGAATTCGCTATAAGAAATGGACTAGTGCGGGGTAGTTTGGTATTTTTTTTTTTCATATGTTTAATAAGGGCTTGGGCTTAAAAACTTATGTATCAGTCGATTGAAATGTGGAGTTTATCTCTCTCTCTCTAAGTGCATTGTTTACAGTTTGGAGACTGGTAATGGGTTATTGCGCATACATTGTTTACGGTTGCTTTTCTAAGCGGCTCTGTTTATTTGTATGACGTAATCCTTACCTGGCCTTTTTAACCAATTACGAGATTCCAAATATTCATGCACAAGTTCCCAGATGTTGTCCTACAACAGCCGTTTTTCCCAACCTTCCACTTCAGTTTGAGTTTCACCACCATCCCATAAAAACACCTCCACGAGGGAACTTAAGGGAAGTGCAGTCTTTTTCGAAATCATATGAGAATTGTGATATGCTCAATTTCATCCACTTACATGAACCATAATTCTTCCAACTGATTATCTTGGGATTATTTTGCCTTTCTAGCCATTAGTATTGCTGCAAATCACTTGTTTTTTTTTTTTTTTTTTTTTTTTTTTTGCATATCCCCACCCAAAAAAACTTGGTTTCCCACTGGAGTACCCTAAAATCGTCTTTATATAAGGGGGTCCAAAAACTCATGAACGGGTGGTTTGCCCTTATAATCATGGTCAGGAAGGTATGAAATACACGATAGCAAGTAGGAAATATAGATGGTCCATGAATTTGGCTTGAAATTGAAGTATCTTATATTTCTTGATGATTTTATTATGTCACAAAAAAATAATTTTGAAAAAAAAATGACGTTGGTTTAGATAAAGATAAAGATTTACCTCCTACCTTTCATGATCCAAGATTGTACTTAGGAAGTTTTGGCAGTTTGATTTATGCCATGAAGGCAAATAGACCAGATATAACTTATATGATTACAAAGCTGTCACAAAAGATGTCAATCTTATTTTTAGATATATGAATGTTTCGGAAGCTGTACTAAGGTATTTGGAGAGACCTTCATAGCTTAGAAAATAAAATGGTTCTATTAGTCTATAAGGTTATAGTGATGCAGATTGGGCATCGTCTATTCAGATCACAAGAATATCTCTGGCTATATATATATATATATATATATATATATATATATATATATATATATATATATATATATATATATATATATATATATGCGTTTGTGTGTGTGTGTGTATAAATTGGAGGAAAAGAGTGAATTTATTTCATGGAAAAGCAAGAAGTAAAATGTTGTTGCTCCATCTAGTTGTGAGTCTGAATATATTGCACTTTCCGTTTGAATCCAAGAAGCTTTGTTCCTATGGAAGCTGTTAGCATTTATACTTACTAGTCAAGATACACTTAGTCTGAATAGATGTTGATGATAAAGGTGCAATAGCTTCAGCCAGGAAACCTATTAATCATCAAAGAACGGAACATATCGATGTATATTATCACTTTATTATGAATGTTATAGCTGATAGTCAAGTGAGAATTGTTTTATATGCATACAAATAAAAATATAACTGAGGTTTTCACTAAAACTGTATCTTACCAAACGATTGTCGATTTACTTAAACTATGTATGAAACTCCTTTGTGATATCTGAAAATAAGATAAGGAACCTAATTGATTGCATCTAAAGTACAATTTTTATAATGTAACTAATTAATGTTTGTCAATTGTTTGTTTATAAAAATATAACTGATTGCTCATACTGAGATCAAGGTGGGGTCAGCTGATTGCCTAATAAATTCTGTATATGAAATGCACCATCACCAATCTGTAGTGGGCAGTATGGTGATGAAAATTGGCCCAAAACAGACATGTATTTCTTAACTCCGTCTACGCCCCCCCCCCCCCCCCCCCCGTCGTCAGCAGCAATGGGGACCGGGTAGGAGGCCTGTTACATCCCATTACATGGGGAACTAAAAGTCTCTGAACTGGACCAGGCCACATTTGGAACCTGAACATTGCAACATACAAAGTCAGGACCTAGTCTAGGGAAGAAGACCCTGCTGTGTTACTAAAAGATCTGAAATAAACAAATTTGGAATATGATAGGATTAAGTGAAATTGGCAAAACTGGGAATCTTAAGATTATATATTTAAAAGAACACCATATATTTTGCATCAGAAAACACGAGAGGAACAAAGAAAATGGAGTGGATTTTCTTATTGATATACTGTAAATCTTGAAGGTAACATAAAAGGATTTTGTAATACTGAGAGAATTGCAGGAATAATTATGAAACTAAATAAGAAGTATCAACTAAATATCATTCAAACCTATGCGCTAACAACCTCCCATACAAAAGAAACAAAAATAAAATCTTCCTATTAGGATCTCGAGCTTTCTAGAAAAACTCATAAAACTCAATTTACATTTGTTTAGGGCGATTTCAAAGCTAAATTAGATTAACAGAAAGGAGAATCAGCAGTAGGTATATTCCTAAAAGGCATGAGGAATGACAAATGACACGCTCTTGTAGAAAATTGAAAGAAAGAATCCTAAATTATTTTTTTATAAAAAATAAAAGAATATGGACATGGAGAAACATATATAAAATGTTTTATTTTCAGTGAAAAAGCTAACTTGGTTAAAGATGTAATAGTGTTCAACAAGTTAAAGTCAGGCGACCATAAATTTGTGAGAAACATTGATTTTTATATCTAAGACCAGAAAAAAGGGAAAATTAATTTTATGAAAGAAAATAAAGACTCCTGTATTAAGAAAAAATCTAATGGATTTAGTTTAGCAATACAAAATAAGTACTCCCAACTACTGTATAAAATGAAAGCATGTAAAGAAGAAATGAACAGTAATTTAAAATTTGTTATTGGAAGAAGCACAAGAAATAGGTGGAGAAAGTCCTAATCAAGATCAAGAAAAAAGAGCAGATGAGTCAGATAGAAAAATATGGAAATGAGATTCAAATCTAAAAAACATGAAATGGAATTAGCAGAACTATCCAAAACAATAAACATACTAAAAATTTAAAAAATAATAATAAAATACAATCAGACCTAAATTTATGAGAAGAAAAGTTAAAACAAGATGGGAACAGACGTATGCTTAGACTTTAAGGGGTGA